>NW_026277011.1:0-927 GCF_023373465.1 Oncorhynchus keta
CATTAAATGGACATATATAGTATTGAAATAGAGCGGTGACATTAAATGGACATATATAGTTAAATAGAGCAGAGGTGACATTAAATGGACATATATAGTGAAACAGAGCAGAGGTGACATATATAGTTAAATAGGTGACATTAAATGGACATATATAGTGAAATAGAGCAGAGGTGACATTAAATGGACATATATAGTGAAACAGAGCAGAGGTGACATTAAATGGACATATATAGTGAAATAGAGCAGAGGTGACATTAAATGGACATATATAGTGAAATAGAGCAGAGGTGACATTAAATGGACATATATAGTGTGAAACATTAAATGGACAGAGGTGACATTAAATGGACATATATAGTGAAATAGAGCAGAGGTGACATTAAATGGACATATATAGTGAAACAGAGCAGAGGTGACATTAAATGGACATATATAGTGAAATAGAGCAGAGGTGACATTAAATGGACATATATAGTGAAATAGACAGGTGACATTAAATGGACATATATAGTGAAATAGAGCAGAGGTGACATTAAATGGACATATATAGTGAAATAGTGACATTAAATGGACATATATAGTTAAACAGAGCAGAGCAGAGGTGACATTAAATGGACATATATAGTGAAATAGAGCAGAGGTGACATTAAATGGACATATATAGTGAAATAGAGCAGACGTGACATTAAATGGACATATATGAAACAGAGCAGAGGTGACATTAAATGGACAAAGTAGAGTAGAGGACATTAAATGGACATATATTAAATGGACATTAAATATATAGTGAAATAGAGCAGAGGTGACATTAAATGGACATATATAGTGAAATAGAGCAGAGGTGACATTAAATGGACATATATAGTGAAATAGACATATAGAAACAGAGGTGACATTAAATGGACATATATAGTGAAATAGAGC
>NW_026277012.1:0-199474 GCF_023373465.1 Oncorhynchus keta
TGTCTCTATATTATGACAGACCAGCTAGATCTACTGTCTCTATTATATTATGACAGACCAGTATGATCTACTGTCTCTTTTATATTATGACAGACCAGCTAGATCTACTGTCTCTATTATATTATGACAGATCGGCTAGATCTAATGTCTCTATTATATTATTACAGACCGGCTAGATCTACTGTCTCTATTATATTATGACAGACCAGTATGATCTACTGTCTCTTTTATATTATGACAGACCAGCTAGATCTACTGTCTCTATTATATTATGACAGATCGGATAGATCTAATGTCTCTATTGTATTATTACAGACCAGCTAGATCTACTATCTCTATTATATTATGACAGACCAGCTAGATCTACTGTCTCTATTATATTATGACAGACCAGCTAGATATACTGTCTCTATTAGATTATGACAGACCAGCTAGATATACTGTCTCTATTATATTATGACAGACCAGCTAGATATACTGTCTCTATTATATTATGACAGACCATCTATATATACTGTCTCTATTATATTATGACAGACCAGCTAGATCTACAGTCTCTTTTATATTATGACAGACCAGCTAGATCTACTGTCTCTCTTGTATTATGACAGACCAGCTAGATCTACTGTCTCTATTATATTATGACAGACCAGCTAGATCTACTGTCTCTATTATATTATGACAGACCAGCTAGATCTACTGTCTCTATTATATTATGACAGACCAGCTAGATATACTGTCTCTATTATATTATGACAGATCGGCTAGATCTAATGTCTCTATTATATTATTACAGACCGGCTAGATCTACTGTCTCTATTATATTATGACAGACCAGTATGATCTACTGTCTCTTTTATATTATGACAGACCAGCTAGATCTACTGTCTCTATTATATTATGACAGATCGGCTAGATCTAATGTCTCTATTGTATTATGACAGACCAGCTAGATCTACTGTCTCTATTATATTATGACAGACCAGCTAGATCTACTGTCTCTATTATATTATGACAGACCAGCTAGATATACTGTCTCTATTAGATTATGACTGACCAGCTAGATATACTGTCTCTATTATATTATGACAGACCAGCTAGATATACTTTCTCTATTATATTATGACAGACCATCTATATATACTGTCTCTATTATATTATGACAGACCATCTAGATATACTGTCTCTATTATATTATGACAGACCAGCTAGATCTACTGTCTCTTCTCTATATTATGACAGACCAGCTAGATCTACTGTCTCTATTATATTATGACAGATCGGCTAGATTTAATGCCTCTATTATATTATGACAGACCAGCTAGATCTACTGTCTCTATTGTATTATGACATACTAGCTAGATCTACTGTCTCTATTATAATATGACAGACCAGCTAGATCTACTGTCTCTCTTGTATTATGACAGACCAGCTAGATCTACTGTCTCTATATTATGACAGACCAGCTAGATCTACTGTCTCTATTATATTAAGACAGACCAGTATGATCTACTGTCTCTTTTATATTATGACAGACCAGCTAGATCTACTGTCTCTATTATTTTATGACAGACCAGGTAGATCTACTGTCTCTGCTATATTATGACAGACCAGCTAGATCTACTGTCTCTATTATAATTTGACAGACCAGCTAGATATACTGTCTCTATTATAATATGACAGACCAGCTAGATCTGCTGTCTCTATTATTCTATCACAGACCAGGTAGATCTACTGTATCTATTATATTATGACAGACCAGCTAGATCTACTGTCTCTATTATAATATGAAAGACCAGCTAGATCTACTGTCTCATATTATGACAGAACAGCTAGATCTACTGTCTCCATTATAATATGACAGACCAGCTCGATCTACTGTCTCTATTCTATTATGACAGACCAGCGAGATCTACTGTCTCTATTCTATTATGACAGACCAGCGAGATCTACTGTCTCTATTATAATATGAAAGACCAGCGAGATCTACTGTCTCATATTATGACAGAACAGCTAGATCTACGGTCTCATATTATGACAGAACAGCTAGATCTACTGTCTCTATTATTTTATGACAGACCAGCTAGATCTACTGTCTCTATTATAATATGACAGACCAGCTAGATCTACTGTCTCCATTATAATATGACAGACCAGCTAGATCTACTGTCTCTATTATATTATGACAGACCAGCGACATCTACTGTGTCCATTATAATATGATAGACCAGCTAAATCTACTGTCTCTATTATATTATGACAGACCAGCTAGATCTACTGTCTCTATTATAATATGACAGACCAGCGAGATCAACTGTCTGTATTATAATATGACAGACCAGCTCGATCTACTGTCTCTATTATAATGTGACAGACCAGCTAGATCTACTATCTCTATTCTATTATGACAGACCAGCTAGATCTACTGTCTCTATTATAATATGAAAGACCAGCGAGATCTACTGTCTCATATTATGACAGAACAGCTAGATCTACTGTCTCTATTCTATTATGACAGACCAGCTAGATGTACTGTCTCTATTATAATATGACAGACCAGCTAGATCTACTGTGTCCATTATAATATGATAGACCAGCTAGATCTACTGTCTCTATTATATTATGACAGACCAGCTAGATCTACTGTTTCTATTGTAACATGAAAGACCAGCTAGATCTACTGTCTCTATTATAATTTGACAGACCAGATAGATATACTGTCTCTATTATATTATGACAGACCAGCTAGATCTACTGTCTCTATTATAATATGACAGACCAGCTAGATCTACTGTCTCTATTATTCTATGACAGACCAGGTAGATCTACTGTATCTATTATATTATGACAGACCAGGTAGATCTACTGTCTCCATTATAATATGACAGACCAGCTAGATCTACTGTCTCTATTATAATATGACAGACCAGCTAGATCTACTGTCTCCATTATAATATGACAGACCAGCTAGATCTACTGTCTCTATTATATTATGACAGACCAGCGACATCTACTGTCCATTATAATATGATAGACCAGCTAAATCTACTGTCTCTATTATATTATGACAGACCAGCTAGATCTACTGTCTCTATTATAATATGACAGACCAGCGAGATCAACTGTCTGTATTATAATATGACAGACCAGCTCGATCTACTGTCTCTATTATAATATGACAGACCAGCTAGATCTACTATCACTATTCTATTATGACAGACCAGCTAGATCTACTGTCTCTACTATATTATGACAGACCAGCAAGATCTACTGTCTCTATTATAATATGAAAGACCAGCGAGATCTACTGTCTCATATTATGACAGAACAGCTAGATCTACTGTCTCTATTCTATTATGACAGACCAGCTAGATGTACTGTCTCTATTATAATATGACAGACCAGCTAGATCTACTGTCTCTATTATAATATGACAGACCAGCTAGATATACTGTCTCATATTATGACAGAACAGCTAGATCTACTGTCTCTATTATATTATGACAGACCAGGTAGATCTACTGTTTCTATTATAACATGAAAGAACAGCTCGATCTACTGTCTCTATTTTATGACAGATCAGCTAGATCTACTGTCTCTATCATATTATGACAGACCAGCTCGATCTACTGTATCTATTATATTATGAAAGACCAGGTAGATCTACTGTCTCTGCTATATTATGACAGACCAGCTAGATCTACTGTCTCTATTATAATTTGACAGACCAGATAGATATACTGTCTCTATTATATTATGACAGACCAGGTAGATATACTGTCTCATATTATGACAGAACAGCTAGATCTACTGTCTCTATTATATTATGACAGACCAGGTAGATCTACTGTTTCTATTATAACATGAAAGAACAGCTCGATCTACAGTCTCTATTTTATGACAGATCAGCTAGATCTACTGTCTCTATCATTTTATGACAGACCAGCTCGATCTACTGTATCTATTATATTATGACAGACCAGGTAGATCTACTGTCTCTGCTATATTATGACAGACCAGCTAGATCTACTGTCTCTATTATAATTTGACAGACCAGATAGATATACTGTCTCTATTATATTATGACAGACCAGGTAGATATACTGTCTCATATTATGACAGAACAGCTAGATCTACTGTCTCTATTATATTATGACAGACCAGGTAGATCTACTGTTTCTATTATAACATGAAAGAACAGCTCGATCTACTGTCTCTATTTTATGACAGATCAGCTAGATCTACTGTCTCTATCATATTATGACAGACCAGCTCGATCTACTGTATCTATTATATTATGACAGACCAGCTCGATCTACTGTATCTATTATATTATGACAGACCAGGTAGATCTACTGTCTCTGCTATATTATGACAGACCAGCTAGATCTACTGTCTCTATTATATTATGACAGACCAGATAGATATACTGTCTCTATTATATTATGACAGACCAGCTAGATCTACTGTTTCTATTATAACATGAAAGGCCAGCTAGATCTACTGTCTCTATTATTTTATGACAGACCAGCTAGATCTACTGTCTCTATCATATTATGACAGACCAGCTCGATCTACTGTCTCTATTATAATATGACAGACCAGGTAGATCTACTGTCTCTATTATATTATGACAGACCAGGTAGATCTACTGTCTCTATTATATTATGACAGACCAGCTAGATGTACTGTCTCTATTATAATATCACAGACCAGCTAGATCTACTGTCTCCATTATAATATGACAGACCAGCTAGATCTACTGTCTCTATTATATTATGACAGACCAGCGACATCTACTGTGTCCATTATAATATGATAGACCAGCTAAATCTACTGTCTCTATTATATTATGACAGACCAGCTAGATCTACTGTCTCTATTATTCTATGACAGACCAGGTAGATCTACTGTCTCTATTCTATTATGACAGACCAGCTAGATGTACTGTCTCTATTATAATATGATAGACCAGCTAAATCTACTGTCTCTATTATATTATGACAGACCAGCTACATCTACTGTCTCTATTATAATATGACAGACCAGCTAGATCTACAGTCTCTATTATATTATGACAGACCAGCTAGATCTACTGTGTCCATTATAATATGATAGACCAGCTAGATCTACTGTCTCTATTATTTTATGACAGATCAGCTAGATCTACTGTCTCTGCTATATTATGACAGACCAGCTAGATCTACTGTCTCTATTATAATTTGACAGACCAGCTAGATCTACTGTCTCTATTATATTGACAGATCAGCTAGATCTACTGTCTCTATTATAATATGACAGACCAGCTAGATCTACTGTCTCTATTATTCTATGACAGACCAGGTAGATCTACTGTATCTATTATATTATGACAGACCAGGTAGATCTACTGTATCTATTATATTATGACAGACCAGCTAGATGTACTGTCTCTATTATAATATGACAGACCAGCTAGATCTACTGTCTCCATTATAATATGACAGACCAGCTAGATCTACTGTCTCTATTATATTATGACAGACCAGCTAGATCTACTGTATCTACTATATTATGACAGACCAGCAAGATCTACTGTCTCTATTATAATATAAAAGACCAGCGAGATCTACTGTCTCATATTATGACAGAACAGCTAGATCTACTGTATCTATTCTATTATGACAGACCAGCTAGATGTACTGTCTCTATTATAATATGACAGACCAGCTAGATCTACTGTCTCTATTATAACATGACAGACCAGCTAGATATACTGTCTCATATTATGACAGAACAGCTAGATCTACTGTCTCTATTATATTATGACAGACCAGGTATATCTACTGTTTCTATTATAACATGAAAGAACAGCTCGATCTACTGTCTCTATTATTTTATGACAGATCAGCTAGATCTACTGTCTCTATCATATTATGACAGACCAGCTCGATCTACTGTCTCTATTATTTTATGACAGATCAGCTAGATCTACTGTCTCTATTATATTATGACAGACCAGCTAGATCTACTGTCTCTGCTATAATATGACAGACCAGATAGATCTACTGTCTCTATTATATTATGACAGACCAGCTAGATCTACTGTTTCTATTATAACATGAAAGACCAGCTCGATCTACTGTCTCTATTATTTTATGACAGATCAGCTAGATCTACTGTCTCTATCATATTATGACAGACCAGCTAGATCTACAGTCTCTATTATATTATGACAGACCAGCTAGATCTACTGTCTCCATTATAATATGATAGACCAGCTAGATCTACTGTCTCTATTATTTTATGACAGATCAGCTAGATCTACTGTCTCTGCTATATTATGACAGACCAGCTAGATCTACTGTCTCTATTATAATTTGACAGACCAGCTAGATATACTGTCTCTATTATATTATGACAGATCAGCTAGATCTACTGTCTCTATTATAATATGACAGACCAGCTAGATCTACTGTCTCTATTATTCTATGACAGACCAGGTAGATCTACTGTCTCTATTATATTATGACAGACCAGGTAGATCTACTGTCTCTATTATAATATGAAAGACCAGCTAGATCTACTGTCTCATATTATAATATGACAGACCAGCTAGATCTACTGTCTCTATTATAATATGACAGACCAGCTCGATCTACTGTCTCTATTCTATTATGACAGACCAGCTAGATCTACTGTCTCTATTCTATTATGACAGACCAGGTAGATCTACTGTCTCTATTATAATATGAAAGACCAGCGAGATCTACTGTATCATATTATGACAGAACAGCTAGATCTACTGTCTCTATTCTATTATGACAGACCAGCTAGATGTACTGTCTCTATTATTATATGACAGACCAGCTAGATCTACTGTCTCTATTATAATATGACAGACCAGCTAGATCTACTGTCTCCATTATAATATGACAGACCAGCTAGATCTACAGTCTCTATTATATTATGACAGACCAGGTATATCTACTGTTTCTATTATAACATGAAAGAACAGCTCGATCTACTGTCTCTATTATTTTATGACAGATCAGCTAGATCTACTGTCTCTATCATATTATGACAGACCAGCTCGATCTACTGTCTCTATTATTTTATGACAGATCAGCTAGATCTACTGTCTCTATATATTATGACAGACCAGGTAGATCTACTGTCTCTGCTATAATTTGACAGATCAGCTAGATCTACTGTCTCTATCATATTATGACAGACCAGCTAGATCTACAGTCTCTATTATATTATGACAGACCAGCTAGATCTACTGTCTCCATTATAATATGATAGACCAGCTAGATCTACTGTCTCTATTATTTTATGACAGATCAGCTAGATCTACTGTCTCTGCTATATTATGACAGACCAGCTAGATCTACTGTCTCTATTATAATTTGACAGACCAGCTAGATATACTGTCTCTATTATATTATGACAGATCAGCTAGATCTACTGTCTCTATTATAATATGACAGACCAGGTAGATCTACTGTCTCTATTATATTATGACAGACCAGGTAGATCTACTGTCTCTATTATAATATGAAGACCAGCTAGATCTACTGTCTCATATTATAATATGACAGACCAGCTAGATCTACTGTCTCTATTATATTATGACAGACCAGCTAGATCTACTGTCTCTATTATATTATGACAGACCAGGTAGATCTACTGTCTCTATTATAATATGAAAGACCAGCGAGATCTACTGTCTCATATTATGACAGAACAGCTAGATCTACTGTCTCTATTATAATATGACAGACCAGCTAGATCTACTGTCTCTATTATTCTATGACAGACCAGGTAGATCTACTGTCTCTATTATATTATGACAGACCAGCTAGATCTACTGTCTCTATTATAATATGAAAGACCAGCTAGATCTACTGTCTCATATTATAATATGACAGACCAGCTCGATCTACTGTCTCTATTATAATGTGACAGACCAGCTAGATCTACTATCACTATTCTATTATGACAGACCAGCTAGATCTACTGTCTCTACTATATTATGACAGACCAGCAAGATCTACTGTCTCTATTATAATATGAAAGACCAGTAGATCTACTGTCTCATATTATGACAGAACAGCTAGATCTACTGTCTCTATTCTATTATGACAGACCAGCTAGATGTACTGTCTCTATTATATTATGACAGATCAGCTAGATCTACTGTCTATATCATAATTTGACAGACCAGCTAGATATACTGTCTCTATTATATTATGACAGACCAGCTAGATCTACTGTTTCTATTATAACATGAAAGACCAGCTCGATCTACTGTCTCTATTATAATTTGACAGACCAGCTAGATATACTGTCTCTATTATATTATGACAGACCAGCTAGATCTACTGTCTCTATTATAATATGACAGACCAGCTAGATCTACTGTCTCTATTATTCTATGACAGACCAGGTAGATCTACTGTATCTATTATATTATGACAGACCAGGTAGATCTACTGTCTCTATTATAATATGACAGACCAGCTCGATCTACTGTCTATATTATGACAGACCAGCTAGATCTACTTACTCCATTATAATATGACAGACCAGCTTGATCTACTGTCTCTATTATATTATGACAGACCAGCGACATCTACTGTCTCCATTATAATATGATAGACCAGCTAGATCTACTGTCTCTATTATATTATGACAGACCAGCTAGATCTACTGTCTCTATTATAATATGACAGACCAGCTAGATCAACTGTCTGTATTATAATATAACAGACCAGCTAGATCTACTGTCTCTATTATAATGTGACAGACCAGCTAGATCTACTGTCTCTATTCTATTATGACATACCAGCTAGATCTACTGTCTCTATTGTATTATGACAGACCAGCAAGATCTGCTGTCTCTATTATAATATGAAAGACCAGCGAGATCTACTGTCTCATATTATGACAGAACAGCTAGATCTACTGTCTCTATTCTATTATGACAGACCAGCTAGATCTACTGCCCCCATTATAATATGACAGACCAGCTAGATCTACTGTCTCTATTATAATATGACAGACCAGCTAGATATACTGTCTATTATTATGACAGAACAGCTAGATCTACTGTCTCTATTATATTATGACAGACCAGGTAGATCTACTGTTTCTATTATAACATGAAAGAACAGCTCGATCTACTGTCTCTATTTTATGACAGACCAGCTAGATCTACTGTCTCTATTATATTATGACAGACCAGCTCGATCTACTGTATCTATTATATTATGACAGACCAGCTAGATCTACTGTCTCTATTATATTATGACAGACCAGCTAGATCTACTGTCTCTATTATAATTTGACAGACCAGATAGATCTACTGTCTCTATTATATTATGACAGACCAGCTAGATATACTGTCTCATATTATGACAGAACAGCTAGATCTACTGTCTCTATTATATTATGACAGACCAGGTAGATCTACTGTTTCTATTATAACATGAAAGAACAGCTCGATCTACTGTCTCTATTTTATGACAGATCAGCTAGATCTACTGTCTCTATCATATTATGACAGACCAGCTCGATCTACTGTATCTATTATATTATGACAGACCAGGTAGATCTAGAGTCTCTGCTATATTATGACAGACCAGCTAGATCTACTGTCTCTATTATAATTTGACAGACCAGATAGATATACTGTCTCTATTATATTATGACAGACCAGTTAGATCTACTGTCTCTATTATTATGACAGAACAGCTAGATCTACTGTCTCTATTATATTATGACAGACCAGGTAGATCTACTGTTTCTATTATAACATGAAACCAGCTCGATCTACTGTCTCTATTTTATGACAGATCAGCTAGATCTACTGTCTCTATCATATTATGACAGACCAGCTAGATCTACTGTATCTATTATATTATGACAGACCAGGTAGATCTACTGTCTCTCTATTATATTATGACAGACCAGCTAGATCTACTGTCTCTATTATAATTTGACAGACCAGATAGATATACTGTCTCTATTATATTATGACAGACCAGGTAGATCTACTGTTTCTATTATAACATGAAAGAACAGCTCGATCTACTGTCTCTATTTTTATGACAGATCAGCTAGATCTACTGTCTCTATCATATTATGAAAGAACAGCTCGATCTACTGTCTCTATTTTATGACAGATCAGCTAGATCTACTGTCTCTATCATATTATGACAGACCAGCTCGATCTACTGTATCTATTATATTATGACAGACCAGGTAGATCTACTGTCTCTGCTATAATATGACAGACCAGCTAGATCTACTGTCTCTATTATAATTTGACAGACCAGATAGATATACTGTCTCTATTATATTATGACCGACCAGCTAGATCTACTGTTTCTATTATAACATGAAAGACCAGCTCGATCTACTGTCTCTATTATTTTATGACAGATCAGCTAGATCTACTGTCTCTATCATATTATGACAGACCAGCTCGATCTACTGTCTCTATTATATTATGACAGACCAGCGACATCTACTGTCTCTATTATAATATGACAGACCAGCTAGATCTACAGTCTCTATTATATTATGACAGACCAGCTAGATCTACTGTCTCTATTATTCTATGACAGACCAGGTAGATCTACTGTATCTATTATATTATGACAGACCAGGTAGATCTACTGTCTCTATTATATTATGACAGACCAGCTAGATGTACTGTCTCTATTATAATATGACAGACCAGCTAGATCTACTGTCTCCATTATAATATGACAGACCAGCTAGATCTACTGTCTCTATTATATTATGACAGACCAGCGACATCTACTGTCTCCATTATAATATGACAGACCAGCTAAATCTACTGTCTCTATTATATTATGACAGACCAGCTAGATCTACTGTCTCTATTATTCTATGACAGACCAGGTAGATCTACTGTCTCTATTCTATTATGACAGACCAGCTAGATGTACTGTCTCTATTATAATATGATAGACCAGCTAAATCTACTGTCTCTATTATATTATGACAGACCAGCTACATCTACTGTCTCTATTATAATATGACAGACCAGCTAGATCTACAGTCTCTATTATATTATGACAGACCAGCTAGATCTACTGTGTCCATTATAATATGATAGACCAGCTAGATCTACTGTCTCTATTATTTTATGACAGATCAGCTAGATCTACTGTCTCTGCTATATTATGACAGACCAGCTAGATCTACTGTCTCTATTATATTATGACAGACCAGCTAGATCTACTGTCTCTATTATAATTTGACAGACCAGCTAGATATACTGTTTCTATTATAATTTGACAGACCAGCTAGATCTACTGTCTCTATTATTCTATGACAGACCAGGTAGATCTACTGTATCTATTATATTATGACAGACCAGGTAGATCTACTGTCTCTATTATAATATGAAAGACCAGCAAGATGTACTGTCTCTATTATAATATGACAGACCAGCTAGATCTACTGTCTCCATTATAATATGACAGACCAGCTAGATCTACTGTCTCTATTATATTATGACAGACCAGCGACATCTACTGTGTCCATTATAATATGATAGACCAGCTAAATCTACTGTCTCTATTATATTATGACAGACCAGCTAGATCTACTGTCTCTATTATAATATGACAGACCAGCTAGATCTACTATCTCTATTCTATTATGACAGACCAGCTAGATCTACTGTATCTACTATATTATGACAGACCAGCAAGATCTACTGTCTCTATTATAATATAAAAGACCAGCGAGATCTACTGTCTCATATTATGACAGAACAGCTAGATCTACTGTCTCTATTCTATTATGACAGACCAGCTAGATGTACTGTCTCTATTATAATATGACAGACCAGCTAGATCTACTGTCTCTATTATAATATGACAGACCAGCTAGATATACTGTCTCATATTATGACAGAACAGCTAGATCTACTGTCTCTATTATATTATGACAGACCAGGTAGATCTACTGTTTCTATTATAACATGAAAGACCAGCTCGATCTACTGTCTCTATTATTTTATGACAGATCAGCTAGATCTACTGTCTCTATCATATTATGACAGACCAGCTAGATCTACTGTCTCTATTATTCTATGACAGACCAGCTAGATCTACTGTCTCTATTATATTATGACAGACCAGCTAGATCTACTGTCTCTATTATAATTTGACAGACCAGCTAGATATACTGTCTCTATTATATTATGACAGACCAGCTAGATCTACTGTTTCTATTATAACATGAAAGACCAGCTCGATCTACTGTCTCTATTATAATATGACAGACCAGCTAGATCTACTGTCTCTATCATATTATGACAGACCAGCTAGATCTACAGTCTCTATTATATTATGACAGACCAGCTAGATCTACTGTCTCCATTATAATATGATAGACCAGCTAGATCTACTGTCTCTATTATTTTATGACAGATCAGCTAGATCTACTGTCTCTATGCTATATTATGACAGACCAGCTAGATCTACTGTCTCTATTATAATTTGACAGACCAGCTAGATCTACTGTCTCTATTATATTATGACAGACCAGCTAGATCTACTGTCTCTATTATAATATGACAGACCAGCTAGATCTACTGTCTCTATTATTCTATGACAGACCAGGTAGATCTACTGTCTCTATTATATTATGACAGACCAGCTAGATCTACTGTCTCTATTATAATATGACAGACCAGCTAGATCTACTGTCTCTATTATATTATGACAGACCAGCTAGATCTACTGTCTCTATTATATTATGACAGACCAGGTAGATCTACTGTATCTATTATATTATGACAGACCAGGTAGATCTACTGTCTCTATTATAATATGAAAGACCAGCTAGATCTACTGTCTCATATTATGACAGAACAGCTAGATCTACTGTCTCTATTATATTATGACAGACCAGCTAGATCTACTGTCTCTATTATATATATGACAGACCAGCTAGATCTACTGTCTCTATTATAATATGACAGACCAGCTAGATCTACTGTCTCATTATAATATGACAGACCAGCTAGATCTACTGTCTCTATTATATTATGACAGACCAGGTATATCTACTGTTTCTATTATAACATGAAAGAACAGCTCGATCTACTGTCTCTATTATTTTATGACAGATCAGCTAGATCTACTGTCTCTATTATATTATGACAGACCAGCTCGATCTACTGTCTCTATTATTTATGACAGACCAGCTAGATCTACTGTCTCTATCATATTATGACAGACCAGGTAGATCTACTGTCTCTATTATAATTATGACAGACCAGATAGATCTACTGTCTCTATTATATTATGACAGACCAGCTAGATCTACTGTCTCTATTATTATGACAGACCAGCTAGATCTACTGTCTCTATTATTTTATGACAGATCAGCTAGATCTACTGTCTCTATCATATTATGACAGACCAGCTAGATCTACAGTCTCTATTATATTATGACAGACCAGCTAGATCTACTGTGTCCATTATAATATGATAGACCAGCTAGATCTACTGTCTCTATTATTTTATGACAGATCAGCTAGATCTACTGTCTCTGCTATATTATGACAGACCAGCTAGATCTACTGTCTCTATTATAATTATGACAGACCAGCTAGATATACTGTCTCTATTATATTACGACAGATCAGCTAGATCTACTGTCTCTATTATAATATGACAGACCAGCTAGATCTACTGTCTCTATTATTCTATGACAGACCAGGTAGATCTACTGTATCTATTATATTATGACAGACCAGGTAGATCTACTGTCTCTATTATAATATGAAAGACCAGCTAGATCTACTGTCTCATATAATATAATAATAATAATATATGTCTCTATTATTTATGACAGACCAGCTTTTGTCTCTATTATATTATGCGACTTACAGTCATGTGTGCATACATTCTACGTATGGGTGGTCCTGGGAATCGAACCCACTACCCTGTCTCGTTAGCGCCATGCTCTACCAACTGAGACAGACCAGGATCTACTGTCTCTATTATAATATGACAGACCAGCTCGATCTACTGTCTCTATTATATTATGACAGACCAGCTAGATCTACTGTCTCTATTCTATTATGACAGACCAGGTAGATCTACTGTCTCTATTATAATATGAAAGACCAGCGAGATATACTGTCTCATTATATTATGACAGAACAGCTAGATCTACTGTCTCTATTCTATTATGACAGACCAGCTAGATGTACTGTCTCTATTATTATATGACAGACCAGCTAGATCTACTGTCTCTATTATAATATGACAGACCAGCTAGATCTACTGTCTCTATTATATTATGACAGACCAGCTACATCTACTGTCTCTATTATAATATGACAGACCAGCTAGATCTACTGTCTCTATTATATTATGACAGACCAGCTAGATCTACTGTCACTATTATAATGTGACAGACCAGCTAGATCTACTATCTCTATTCTATTATGACAGACCAGCTAGATCTACTGTATCTACTATATTATGACAGACCAGCAAGATCTACTGTCTCTATTATAATATAAAAAGACCAGCGAGATCTACTGTCTCATATTATGACAAAACAGCTAGATCTACTGTCTATTCTATTATGACAGACCAGCTAGATGTACTGTCTCTATTATAACATGACAGACCAGCTAGATATACTGTCTCATATTATGACAGAACAGCTAGATCTACTGTCTCTATTATATTATGACAGACCAGGTATATCTACTGTTTCTATTATAACATGAAAGAACAGCTCGATCTACTGTCTCTATTATTTTATGACAGATCAGCTAGATCTACTGTATCTACTATATTATGACAGACCAGCAAGATCTACTGTCTCTATTATAATATGAAAGACCAGCTAGATCTACTGTCTCATATTATGACAAAACAGCTAGATCTACTGTATCTATTATAATATGACAGACCAGCTAGATCTACTGTCTCTATTATAACATGACAGACCAGCTAGATATACTGTCTCATATTATGACAGAACAGCTAGATCTACTGTCTCTATTATATTATGACAGACCAGGTATATCTACTGTTTCTATTATAACATGAAAGAACAGCTCGATCTACTGTCTCTATTATTTTATGACAGATCAGCTAGATCTACTGTCTCTATCATATTATGACAGACCAGCTCGATCTACTGTCTCTATTATTTTATGACAGATCAGCTAGATCTACTGTCTCTATCATATTATGACAGACCAGGTAGATCTACTGTCTCTGCTATAATTTGACAGACCAGATAGATATACTGTCTCTATTATATTATGACAGACCAGCTAGATCTACTGTTTCTATTATAACATGAAAGACCAGCTCGATCTACTGTCTCTATTATTTTATGACAGATCAGCTAGATCTACTGTCTCTATCATATTATGACAGACCAGCTAGATCTACAGTCTCTATTATATTATGACAGACCAGCTAGATCTACTGTGTCCATTATAATATGATAGACCAGCTAGATCTACTGTCTCTATTATTTTATGACAGATCAGCTAGATCTACTGTCTCTGCTATATTATGACAGACCAGCTAGATCTACTGTCTCTATTATAATTTGACAGACCAGCTAGATATACTGTCTCTATTATATTATGACAGATCAGCTAGATCTACTGTCTCTATTATAATATGACAGACCAGCTAGACCTACTGTCTCTATTATTCTATGACAGACCAGGTAGATCTACTGTATCTATTATATTATGACAGACCAGGTAGATCTACTGTCTCTATTATAATATGAAAGACCAGCTAGATCTACTGTCTCATATTATAATATGACAGACCAGCTAGATCTACTGTCTCTATTCTATTATGACAGACCAGCGAGATCTACTGTCTCTATTATATTATGACAGACCAGTGAGATCTACTGTCTCTATTCTATTATGACAGACCAGGTAGATCTACTGTCTCTATTATAATATGAAAGACCAGCGAGATCTACTGTCTCATATTATGACAGAACAGCTAGATCTACTGTCTCTATTCTATTATGACAGACCAGCTAGATGTACTGTCTCTATTATTATATGACAGACCAGCTAGATCTACTGTCTCTATTATAATATGACAGACCAGCTAGATCTACTGTCTCTATTATAATATGACAGACCAGCTAGATCTACAGTCTCTATTATATTATGACAGACCAGGTATATCTACTGTTTCTATTATAACATGAAAGAACAGCTCGATCTACTGTCTCTATTATTTTATGACAGATCAGCTAGATCTACTGTCTCTATCATATTATGACAGACCAGCTCGATCTACTGTCTCTATTATTTTATGACAGACCAGCTAGATCTACTGTCTCTATCATATTATGACAGACCAGGTAGATCTACTGTCTCTGCTATAATTTGACAGACCAGATAGATATACTGTCTCTATTATATTATGACAGACCAGCTAGATCTACTGTTTCTATTATAACATGAAAGACCAGCTCGATCTACTGTCTCTATTATTTTATGACAGATCAGCTAGATCTACTGTGTCTATCATATTATGACAGACCAGCTAGATCTACAGTCTCTATTATATTATGACAGACCAGCTAGATCTACTGTGTCCATTATAATATGATAGACCAGCTAGATCTACTGTCTCTATTATTTTATGACAGATCAGCTAGATCTACTGTCTCTGCTATATTATGACAGACCAGCTAGATCTACTGTCTCTATTATAATTTGACAGACCAGCTAGATATACTGTCTCTATTATATTATGACAGATCAGCTAGATCTACTGTCTCTATTATAATATGACAGACCAGCTAGATCTACTATTTCAATAATATAATGACAGACCAGCTTGATCTACTGTCTCTATTATATTATGACAGACCAGCTAGATCTACTGTGTCCATTATAATATGATAGACCAGCTAGATCTACTGTCTCTATTATATTATTACAGACCAGCTAGATCTACTGTCTCTATTATAATATGACAGACCAGCGAGATCAACTGTCTGTATTATAATTTGACAGACCAGCTAGATATACTGTCTCTATTATATTATGACAGACCAGCGACATCTACTGTCTCTATTATAATATGACAGACCAGCTAGATCTACTGTCTCTATTATATTATTACAGACCAGCTAGATCTACTGTCTCTATTATATTATGACAGACCAGGTATATCTACTGTTTCTATTATAACATGAAAGAACAGCTCGATCTACTGTCTCTATTATATTATGACAGATCAGCTAGATCTACTGTCTCTATCATATTATGACAGACCAGCTCGATCTACTGTCTCTATTATTTTATGACAGACCAGGTAGATCTACTGTCTCTGCTATATTATGACAGACCAGCTAGATCTACTGTCTCTATTATAATTTGACAGACCAGCTAGATATACTGTCTCTATTATATTATGACAGACCAGCTAGATCTACTGTTTCTATTATAATATGACAGACCAGCTCGATCTACTGTCTCTATTATAATTTGACAGACCAGCTAGATATACTGTCTCTATTATATTATGACAGACCAGCTAGATCTACTGTGTCCATTATAATATGATAGACCAGCTAGATCTACTGTCTCTATTATAATTTGACAGACCAGATAGATATACTGTCTCTATTATATTATGACAGACCAACTAGATCTACTGTTTCTATTATAACATGAAAGGCCAGCTCGATCTACTGTCTCTATTATTTTATGACAGATCAGCTAGATCTACTGTCTCTATCATATTATGACAGACCAGCTCGATCTACTGTCTCTATTATTTTATGACAGACCAGCTAGATCTACTGTTTCCATTATAATATGATAGACCAGCTAGATCTACTGTCTCTATTATTTTATGACAGATCAGGTAGATCTACTGTCTCTATTATAATTTGACAGACCAGATAGATATACTGTCTCTATTATATTATGACAGACCAGCTAGATCTACTGTGTCCATTATAATATGATAGACCAGCTAGATCTACTGTCTCTATTATTTTATGACAGATCTGCTAGATCTACTGTCTCTGCTATATTATGACAGACCAGCTAGATCTACTGTCTCTATTATAATTTGACAGACCAGCTAGATATACTGTCTCTATTATATTACGACAGATCAGCTAGATCTACTGTCTCTATTATAATATGACAGACCAGCTAGATCTACTGTCTCTATTATTCTATGACAGACCAGGTAGATCTACTGTCTCTATTATATTATGACAGACCAGGTAGATCTACTGTCTCTATTATAATATGAAAGACCAGCTAGATCTACTGTCTCATATTATGACAGAACAGCTAGATCTACTGTCTCCATTATAATATGACAGACCAGCTAGATCTACTGTCTCTATTCTATTATGACAGACCAGCGAGATCTACTGTCTCTATTCTATTATCACAGACCAGCGAGATCTACTGTCTCTATTATAATATGAAAGACCAGCGAGATCTACTGTCTCATATTATGACAGAACAGCTAGATCTACTGTCTCTATTCTATTATGACAGACCAGCTAGATGTACTGTCTCTATTATTATATGACAGACCAGCTGGATCTACTGTCTCTATTATAATATGTCAGACCAGCTAGATCTACTGTCTCCATTATAATATGACAGACCAGCTAGATCTACAGTCTCTATTATATTATGACAGACCAGCTAGATCTACTGTGTCCATTATAATATGATAGACCAGCTAGATCTACTGTCTCTATTATATTATTACAGACCAGCTAGATCTACTGTCTCTATTATAATATGACAGACCAGCGAGATCAACTGTCTGTATTATAATTTGACAGACCAGCTAGATATACTGTCTCTATTATATTATGACAGACCAGCGACATCTACTGTCTCTATTATAATATGACAGACCAGCTAGATCTACTGTCTCTATTATAATTTGACAGACCAGCTAGATATACTGTCTCTATTATATTATGACAGACCAGCTAGATCTACTGTGTCCATTATAATATGATAGACCAGCTAGATCTACTGTCTCTATTATATTATGACAGACCAGCTAGATCTACTGTTTCTATTATAACATGAAAGACCAGCTAGATCTACTGTCTCTATTATAATTTGACAGACCAGCTAGATATACTGTCTCTATTATATTATGACAGACCAGCTAGATCTACTGTCTCTATTATAATATGACAGACCAGCTAGATCTACTGTCTCTATTATTCTATGACAGATCAGGTAGATCTACTGTATCTATTATATTATGACAGACCAGGTAGATCTATTGTCTCTATTATAATATGAAAGACCAGCTAGATCTACTGTCTCATATTATGACAGAACAGCTAGATCTACTGTGTCTATTCTATTATGACAGACCAGCTAGATCTACTGTTTCTATTATAACATGACAGACCAGCTCAATCTACTGTCTCTATTATTTTATGACAGACCAGGTAGATCTACTGTCTCTGCTATATTATGACAGACCAGCTAGATCTACTGTCTCTATTATAATTTGACAGACCAGATAGATATACTGTCTCTATTATATTATGACAGACCAGCTAGATCTACTGTTTCTATTATAACATGAAAGACCAGCTCGATCTACTGTCTCTATTATTTTATGACAGATCAGCTAGATCTACTGTCTCTATCATATTATGACAGACCAGCTAGATCTACAGTCTCTATTATATTATGACAGACCAGCTAGATCTACTGTGTCCATTATAATATGATAGACCAGCTAGATCTACTGTCTCTATTATTTTATGACAGATCAGCTAGATCTACTGTCTCTATCATATTATGACAGACCAGCTCGATCTACTGTCTCTATTATTTTATGACAGACCAGCTAGATCTACTGTTTCCATTATAATATGATAGACCAGCTAGATCTACTGTCTCTATTATTTTATGACAGATCAGGTAGATCTACTGTCTCTGCTATATTATGACAGACCAGCTAGATCTAATGTCTCTATTATAATTTGACAGACCAGATAGATATACTGTCTCTATTATATTATGACAGACCAGCTAGATCTACTGTTTCTATTATAACATGAAAGACCAGCTCGATCTACTGTCTCTATTATTTTATGACAGATCAGCTAGATCTATTGTCTCTATCATATTATGACAGACCAGCTAGATCTACAGTCTCTATTATATTATGACAGACCAGCTAGATCTACTGTGTCCATTATAATATGATAGACCAGCTAGATCTACTGTCTCTATTATTTTATGACAGATCTGCTAGATCTACTGTCTCTGCTATATTATGACAGACCAGCTAGATCTACTGTCTCTATTATAATTTGACAGACCAGCTAGATATACTGTCTCTATTATATTACGACAGATCAGCTAGATCTACTGTCTCTATTATAATATGACAGACCAGCTCGATCTACTGTCTCTATTCTATTATGACAGACCAGCGAGATCTACTGTCTCTATTCTATTATCACAGACCAGCGAGATCTACTGTCTCTATTATAATATGAAAGACCAGCGAGATCTACTGTCTCATATTATGACAGAACAGCTAGATCTACTGTCTCTATTCTATTATGACAGACCAGCTAGATGTACTGTCTCTATTATTATATGACAGACCAGCTAGATCTACTGTCTCTATTATAATATGTCAGACCAGCTAGATCTACTGTCTCCATTATAATATGACAGACCAGCTAGATCTACAGTCTCTATTATATTATGACAGACCAGCTAGATCTACTGTGTCCATTATAATATGATAGACCAGCTAGATCTACTGTCTCTATTATATTATTACAGACCAGCTAGATCTACTGTTTCTATTATAATATGACAGACCAGCTCGATCTACTGTCTCTATTATATTATGACAGACCAGCGACATCTACTGTCTCTATTATATTATGACAGACCAGCTAGATCTACTGTGTCCATTATAATATGATAGACCAGCTAGATCTACTGTCTCTATTATATTATGACAGACCAGCTAGATCTACTGTTTCTATTATAACATGAAAGACCAGCTAGATCTACTGTCTCTATTATATTATTACAGACCAGCTAGATCTACTGTTTCTATTATAATATGACAGACCAGCTCGATCTACTGTCTCTATTATATTATGACAGACCAGCGACATCTACTGTCTCTATTATATTATGACAGACCAGCTAGATCTACTGTGTCCATTATAATATGATAGACCAGCTAGATCTACTGTCTCTATTATATTATGACAGACCAGCTAGATCTACTGTTTCTATTATAACATGAAAGACCAGCTAGATCTACTGTCTCTATTATAATTTGACAGACCAGCTAGATCTACTGTCTCTATTATTCTATGACAGACCAGGTAGATCTACTGTATCTATTATATTATGACAGACCAGGTAGATCTATTGTCTCTATTATAATATGAAAGACCAGCTAGATCTACTGTCTCATATTATGACAGAACAGCTAGATCTACTGTGTCTATTCTATTATGACAGACCAGCTAGATCTACTGTTTCTATTATAACATGACAGACCAGCTCGATCTACTGTCTCTATTATTTTATGACAGACCAGGTAGATCTACTGTCTCTGCTATATTATGACAGACCAGCTAGATCTACAGTCTCTATTATATTATGACAGACCAGCTAGATCTACTGTGTCCATTATAATATGATAGACCAGCTAGATCTACTGTCTCTATTATTTTATGACAGATCAGCTAGATCTACTGTCTCTGCTATATTATGACAGACCAGCTAGATCTACTGTCTCTATTATAATTTGACAGACCAGCTAGATATACTGTCTCTATTATATTACGACAGATCAGCTAGATCTACTGTCTCTATTATAATATGACAGACCAGCTAGATCTACTGTCTCTATTATTCTATGACAGACCAGGTAGATCTACTGTATCTATTATATTATGACAGACCAGGTAGATCTACTGTCTCTATTATAATATGACAGACCAGCTAGATCTACTGTCTCATATTATGACAGAACAGCTAGATCTACTGTCTCCTTTATAATATGACAGACCAGCTCGATCTACTGTCTCTATTCTATTATGACAGACCAGCGAGATCTACTGTCTCTATTCTATTATCACAGACCAGCGAGATCTACTGTCTCTATTATAATATGAAAGACCAGCGAGATCTACTGTCTCATATTATGACAGAACAGCTAGATCTACTGTCTCTATTCTATTATGACAGACCAGCTAGATGTACTGTCTCTATTATTATATGACAGACCAGCTAGATCTACTGTCTCTATTATAATATGACAGACCAGCTAGATCTACTGTCTCCATTATAATATGACAGACCAGCTAGATCTACAGTCTCTATTATATTATGACAGACCAGCTAGATCTACTGTGTCCATTATAATATGATAGACCAGCTAGATTTGTTTTATTATTTTTATTTCACCTTTATTTAACCAGGTAGGCTAGTTGAGAACAAGTTCTCATTTGCAACTGCGACCTGGCCAAGATGAAGCATAGCAGTGTGAACAGACAACACAAAGTTACACATGGAGTAAACAATTAGCAAGTCAATAACACAGTAGAAAAAAATGGGCAGTCTATATACAATGTGTGCAAAAGGCATGAGGAGGTAGGCAAATAATACAATTTTGCAGATTAACACTGAAGTGATAAATGATCAGATGGGCATGTACAGGTAGAGATATTGGTGTGCAAAAGAGCAGAAAAGTAAATAAATAAAAACAGTATAAAAACAGTATGGGAATGAGGTAGGTGAAAAGGGTGAGCTATTTACCTATAGACTATGTACAGCTGCAGCGATCGGTTAGCTGCTCGGATAGCTGATGTTTGAAGTTGGTGAGGGAGATAAAGTCTCCAACTTCAGCAATTTTACAATTCGTTCCAGTCACAGGCAGCAGAGTACTGGAACGAAAGGCGGCCAAATGAGGTGTTGGCTTTAGGGATGATCAGTGAGATACACCTGCTGGAGCGTGTGCTACGGATGGGTGTTGCCATCGTGACCAGTGAACTGAGATAAGGCGGAGCTTTACCTAGCATGGACTTGTAAATGACCTGGAGCCAGTGGGTCTGGCGACGAATATGTAGTGAGGGCCAGCCGACTAGAGCATACAAGTCGCAGTGGTGGGTGGTATAAGGTGCTTTAGTGACAAAACGGATGGCACTGTGATAGACTGCATCCAGTTTGCTGAGTAGAGTGTTGGAAGCCATTTTGTAGATGACATCGCCGAAGTCGAGGATCGGTAGGATAGTCAGTTTTACTAGGGTAAGCTTGGCAGCGTGAGTGAAGGAGGCTTTGTTGCGGAATAGAAAGCCGACTCTGGATTTGATTTTTGATTGGAGATGTTTGATGTGAGTCTGGAAGGAGAGTTTGCAGTCTAGCCAGACACCTAGGTACTTATAGATGTCCACATATTCAAGGTTGGAACCATCCAGGGTGGTGATGCTAGTCGGGCATGCGGGTGCAGGCAGCGATCGGTTGAAAAACATGCATTTGGTTTTACTCGCGTTTAAGAGCAGTTGGAGGCCACGGAAGGAGTGCTGTATGGCATTGAAGCTCGTTTGGAGGTTTGATAGCACAGTGTCCAATGACGGGCCGAAAGTATATAGAATGGTGTCGTCTGCGTAGAGGTGGATCAGGGAATCGCCCGCAGCAAGAGCAACATCATTGATATATACAGAGAAAAGAGTCGGCCCGAGAATTGAACCCTGTGGCACCCCCATAGAGACTGCCAGAGGACCGGACAGCATGCCCTCTGATTTGACACACTGAACTCTGTCTGCAAAGTAATTGGTGAACCAGGCAAGGCAGTCATCCGAAAAACCGAGGCTGTTGAGTCTGCCGATAAGAATTTGGTGATTGACAGAGTCGAAAGCCTTGGCGAGGTCGATGAAGACGGCTGCACAGTACTGTCTCTATTATATTATTACAGACCAGCTAGATCTACTGTCTCTATTATAATATGACAGACCAGCGAGATCAACTGTCTGTATTATAATTTGACAGACCAGCTAGATATACTGTCTCTATTATATTATGACAGACCAGCGACATCTACTGTCTCTATTATAATATGACAGACCAGCTAGATCTACAGTCTCTATTATATTATGACAGACCAGCTAGATCTACTATGTCCATTATAATATGATAGACCAGCTAGATCTACTGTCTCTATTATATTATTACAGACCAGCTAGATCTACTGTGTCCATTATAATATGTTAGACCAGCTAGATCTACTGTCTCTATTATATTATGACAGACCAGCTAGATCTACTGTTTCTATTATAACATGAAAGAACAGCTCGATCTACTGTCTCTATTTTATGACAGATCAGCTAGATCTACTGTCTCTATCATATTATGACAGACCAGTTCGATCTACTGTATCTATTATATTATGACAGACCAGGTAGATCTACTGTCTCTGCTATATTATGACAGACCAGCTAGATCTACTGTCTCTATTATAATTTGACAGACCAGATAGATATACTGTCTCTATTATATTATGACAGACCAGGTAGATCTACTGTTTCTATTATAACATGAAAGAACAGCTCGATCTACTGTCTCTATTTTATGACAGATCAGCTAGATCTACTGTCTCTATCATATTATGACAGACCAGCTCGATCTACTGTATCTATTATATTATGACAGACCAGCTAGATCTACTGTCTCTATTATAATATGACAGACCAGCTAGATATACTGTCTCTTATTATGACAGAACAGCTAGATCTACTGTCTCTATTATATTATGACAGACCAGGTAGATCTACTGTTTCTATTATAACATGAAAGAACAGCTCGATCTACTGTCTCTATTTTATGACAGATCAGCTAGATCTACTGTCTCTATTCTATTATGACAGACCAGCTAGATGTACTGTCTCTATTATTATATGACAGACCAGCTAGATCTACTGTCTCTATTATAATATGTCAGACCAGCTAGATCTACTGTCTCCATTATAATATGACAGACCAGCTAGATCTACAGTCTCTATTATATTATGACAGACCAGCTAGATCTACTGTGTCCATTATAATATGATAGACCAGCTAGATCTACTGTCTCTATTATATTATTACAGACCAGCTAGATCTACTGTCTCTATTATAATATGACAGACCAGCGAGATCAACTGTCTGTATTATAATTTGACAGACCAGCTAGATATACTGTCTCTATTATATTATGACAGACCAGCTAGATCTACTGTTTCTATTATAATATGACAGACCAGCTCGATCTACTGTCTCTATTATAATTTGACAGACCAGCTAGATATACTGTCTCTATTATATTATGACAGACCAGCTAGATCTACTGTGTCCATTATAATATGATAGACCAGCTAGATATACTGTCTCTATTATATTATGACAGACCAGCTAGATCTACTGTTTCTATTATAACATGAAAGACCAGCTCGATCTACTGTCTCTATTATTCTATGACAGACCAGCTAGATATACTGTCTCTATTATATTATGACAGACCAGCTAGATCTACTGTCTCTATTATAATATGACAGACCAGCTAGATCTACTGTCTCTATTATTCTATGACAGACCAGGTAGATCTACTGTATCTATTATATTATGACAGACCAGGTAGATCTATTGTCTCTATTATAATATGAAAGACCAGCTAGATCTACTGTCTCATATTATGACAGAACAGCTAGATCTACTGTCTCTATTCTATTATGACAGACCAGCTAGATGTACTGTCTCTATTATAATATGACAGACCAGGTATATCTACTGTCTCTATCATATTATGACAGACCAGCTCGGTCTACTGTCTCTGCTATATTATGACAGACCAGCTAGATCTACTGTCCCCATTATAATATGACAGACCAGCTAGATCTACTGTCTCATATTATGACAGACCAGCTAGATCTACTGTTTCTATTATAACATGAAAGAACAGCTCGATCTACTGTCTCTATTATTTTATGACAGACCAGCTCGATCTACTGTCTCTGCTATATTATGACAGACCAGCTAGATCTACTGTCTCTATTATAATTTGACAGACCAGATAGATATACTGTCTCTATTATATTATGACAGACCAGCTAGATCTACTGTTTCTATTATAACATGAAAGACCAGCTCGATCTACTGTCTCTATTATATTATGACAGACCAGCTAGATCTACTGTCTCTATCATATTATGACAGACCAGCTAGATCTACAGTCTCTATTATATTATGACAGACCAGCTAGATCTACTGTGTCCATTATAATATGATAGACCAGCTAGATCTACTGTCTCTATTATTTTATGACAGATCAGCTAGATCTACTGTCTCTGCTATATTATGACAGACCAGCTAGATCTACTGTCTCTATTATAATTTGACAGACCAGCTAGATATACTGTCTCTATTATATTACGACAGATCAGCTAGATCTACTGTCTCTATTATAATATGACAGACCAGCTAGATCTACTGTCTCTATTATTCTATGACAGACCAGGTAGATCTACTGTATCTATTATATTATGACAGACCAGGTAGATCTACTGTCTCTATTATAATATGAAAGACCAGCTAGATCTACTGTCTCATATTATGACAGACCAGCTAGATCTACTGTTTCTATTATAATATGACAGACCAGCTCGATCTACTGTCTCTATTATAATTTGACAGACCAGCTAGATATACTGTCTCTATTATATTATGACAGACCAGCTAGATCTACTGTGTCCATTATAATATGATAGACCAGCTAGATCTACTGTCTCTATTATATTATGACAGACCAGCTAGATCTACTGTTTCTATTATAACATGAAAGATCAGCTAGATCTACTGTCTCTATCATATTATGACAGACCAGCTAGATCTACTGTCTCTATTATAATATGACAGACCAGCTAGATCTACTGTCTCATATTATGACAGAACAGGTAGATCTACTGTCACTATTCAATTATGACAGACCAGCTAGATCTACTGTCTCTATTATAATATGACAGACCAGCTAGATCTACTGTCTCCATTATAATATGACAGACCAGCTAGATCTACTGTCTCTATTATATTATGACAGACCAGCTAGATCTACTGTCTCCATTATAATATGACAGACCAGCTAAATCTACTGTCTCTATTATATTATGACAGACCAGCTAGATCTACTGTCTCATATTATGACAGAACAGCTAGATCTACTGTGTCCATTATAATATGATAGACCAGCTAGATCTACTGTCTCTATTATATTATGACAGACCAGCTAGATCTACTGTCTCTATTATAATATGACAGACCAGCGAGATCAACTGTCTGTATTATAATATGACAGACCAGCTCGATCTACTGTCTCTATTATAATTTGACAGACCAGCTAGATATACTGTATCTATTATATTATGACAGACCAGCGACATCTACTGTCTCTATTATAATATGACAGACCAGCTAGATCTACAGTCTCTATTATATTATGACAGACGAGCTAGATCTACTGTCTCCATTATAACATGATAGACCAGCTAGATCTACTGTCTCTATTATTTTATGACAGACCAGCTAGATCAACTGTCTGTATTATAATATGACAGACCAGCTAGATCTAATGTCTCTATTATAATGTGACAGACCAGCAAGATCTACTGTCTCTATTCTATTATGACAGACCAGCTAGATATACTGTCTCATATTATGACAGAACAGCTAGATCTACTGTCTCTATTATAATATGACAGACCAGCTAGATCTACTGTCTCTATTATATTATGACAGATCTACTGTTTCTATTATAACATGAAAGAACAGCTCGATCTACTGTCTCTGTTATTTTATGACAGACCAGGTAGATCTACTGTCTCTGCTATATTATGACAGACCAGCTAGATCTACTGTCTCTATTATAATTTGACAGACCAGCTAGATATACTGTCTCTATTATATTATGACAGACCAGCTAGATCTACTGTCTCTATTATAATATGACAGACCAGCTAGATCTACTGTCTCCATTATAATATGACAGACCAGCTAGATCTACTGTCTCTATTATATTATGACAGACCAGCGACATCTACTGTCTCTATTATAATATGACAGACCAGCTAGATCTACAGTCTCTATTATATTATGACAGACCAGCTAGATCTACTGTCTCTATTATAATATGACAGACCAGCTAGATCTACTGTCTCTATCATATTATGACAGACCAGCTAGATCTACTGTCTCTATTATTTTATGACAGACCAGGTAGATCTACTGTCTCTGCTATATTATGACAGACCAGCTAGATCTACTGTCTCTATTATAATTTGACAGACCAGCTAGATATACTGTCTCTATTATATTATGACAGACCAGCCAGATCTACTGTCTCTATTATAATATGACAGACCAGCTAGATCTACTGTCTCTATTATTCTATGACAGACCAGGTAGATCTACTGTATCTATTATATTATGACAGACCAGGTAGATCTACTGTCTCTATTATAATATGAAAGACCAGCTAGATCTACTGTCTCATATTATGACAGAACAGCTAGATCTACTGTCTCCATTATAATATGACAGACCAGCAAAATCTGTCTCTATTAGATTATGACAGACCAGGTAGATCTACTGTCTCTATTCTATTATGACAGACCAGCGAGATCTACTGTCTCTATTATAATATGAAAGACCAGCGAGATCTACTGTCTCATATTATGACAGAACAGCTAGATCTTCTGTCTCTATTGTATTATGACAGACCAGCTAGATGTACTGTCTCTATTATAATATGACAGACCAGCTAGATCTACTGTCTCTATTATAATATGACAGACCAGCTAGATCTACTGTCTCCATTATAATATGACAGACCAGCTAGATCTACTGTCTCCATTATAATATGACAGACCAGCTAGATCTTCTGTCTCTATTATATTATGACAGACCAGCTAGATCTACTGTCTCTATTATAATATGACAGACCAGCTAGATCTACTGTCTCTATTATTCTATGACAGACCAGGTAGATCTACTGTATCTATTATATTATGACAGACCAGCTAGATCTACTGTCTCTATTATTTTATGACAGACCAGGTAGATCTACTGTCTCTGCTATATTATGACAGACCATCTAGATCTACTGTCTCTATTATTCTATGACAGACCAGGTAGATCTACTGTATCTATTATATTATGACAGACCAGGTAGATCTACTGTATCTATTATATTATGACAGACCAGGTAGATCTACTGTCTCTATTATAATATGACAGACCAGCTAGATCTACTGTCTCTATTATTCTATGACAGACCAGCTAGATCTACTGTCTCTATTATTCTATGACAGACCAGGTAGATCTACTGTATCTATTATATTATGACAGACCAGGTAGATCTACTGTCTCTATTATAATATGAAAGACCAGCTAGATCTACTGTCTCATATTATGACAGAACAGCTAGATCTACTGTGTCCATTATAATATGACAGACCAGCTAGATCTACTGTCTCTATTATATGATGACAGACCAGCGACATCTACTGTCTCTATTATATTATGACAGACCAGCTAGATCTACTGTTTCTATTATAACATGAAAGACCAGCTCGATCTACTGTCTCTATTATTTTATGACAGATCAGCTAGATCTACTGTCTCTATCATAATTTGACAGACCAGCTAGATATACTGTCTCTATTATATTATGACAGACCAGCTAGATCTACTGTTTCTATTATAACATGAAAGACCAGCTCGATCTACTGTCTCTATTATTTTATGACAGATCAGCTAGATCTACTGTCTCTGCTATATTATGACAGACCAGCTAGATCTACTGTCTCTATTATAATTTGACAGACCAGCTAGATATACTGTCTCTATTATATTATGACAGACCAGCTAGATCTACTGTCTCTATTATAATATGACAGACCAGCTAGATCTACTGTCTCTATTATTCTATGACAGAACAGGTAGATCTACTGTATCTATTATATTATGACAGACCAGGTAGATCTACCGTCTCTATTATAATATGAAAGACCAGCTAGATCTACTGTCTCATATTATGACAGAACAGCTAGATCTACTGTCTCTATTCAATTATGACAGACCAGCTAGATGTACTGTCTCTATTATAATATGACAGACCAGCTAGATCTACTGTCTCTATTATAATATGACAGACCAGCTAGATCTACTGTCTCTATCATATTATGACAGACCAGCTAGATCTACTGTCTCTATTATTTTATGACAGACCAGGTAGATCTACTGTCTCTGCTATATTATGACAGACCATCTAGATCTACTGTCTCTATTATAATTTGACAGACCAGCTAGATATACTGTCTCTATTATATTATGACAGACCAGCTAGATCTACTGTCTCTAATATAATATGACAGACCAGCTAGATCTACTGTCTCTATTATTCTATGACAGACCAGGTAGATCTACTGTATCTATTATATTATGACAGACCAGGTAGATCTACTGTCTCTATTATAATATGAAAGACCAGCTAGATCTACTGTCTCATATTATGACAGAACAGCTAGATCTACTGTCTCCATTATAATATGACAGACCAGCAAAATCTGTCTCTATTAGATTATGACAGACCAGGTAGATCTACTGTCTCTATTCTATTATGACAGACCAGCGAGATCTACTGTCTCTATTATAATATGAAAGACCAGCGAGATCTACTGTCTCATATTATGACAGAACAGCTAGATCTTCTGTCTCTATTGTATTATGACAGACCAGCTAGATGTACTGTCTCTATTATAATATGACAGACCAGCTAGATCTACTGTCTCTATTATAATATGACAGACCAGCTAGATCTACTGTCTCCATTATAATATGACAGACCAGCTAGATCTACTGTCTCCATTATAATATGACAGACCAGCTAGATCTTCTGTCTCTATTATATTATGACAGACCAGCTAGATCTACTGTCTCTATTATAATATGACAGACCAGCTAGATCTACTGTCTCTATTATTCTATGACAGACCAGGTAGATCTACTGTATCTATTATATTATGACAGACCAGCTAGATCTACTGTCTCTATTATTTTATGACAGACCAGGTAGATCTACTGTCTCTGCTATATTATGACAGACCATCTAGATCTACTGTCTCTATTATTCTATGACAGACCAGGTAGATCTATTGTATCTATTATATTATGACAGACCAGGTAGATCTACTGTCTCTATTATAATATGACAGACCAGCTAGATCTACTGTCTCTATTATTCTATGACAGACCAGCTAGATCTACTGTCTCATATTATGACAGAACAGCTAGATCTACTGTCTCTATTCAATTATGACAGACCAGCTAGATGTACTGTCTCTATTATAATATGACAGACCAGCTAGATCTACTGTCTCTATTATAATATGACAGACCAGCTAGATCTACTGTCTCTATCATATTATGACAGACCAGCTAGATCTACTGTCTCTATTATTTTATGACAGACCAGGTAGATCTACTGTCTCTGCTATATTATGACAGACCATCTAGATCTACTGTCTCTATTATAATTTGACAGACCAGCTAGATATACTGTCTCTATTATATTATGACAGACCAGCTAGATCTACTGTCTCTATTATAATATGACAGACCAGCTAGATCTACTGTCTCTATTATTCTATGACAGACCAGGTAGATCTACTGTATCTATTATATTATGACAGACCAGGTAGATCTACTGTCTCTATTATAATATGAAAGACCAGCTAGATCTACTGTCTCATATTATGACAGAACAGCTAGATCTACTGTCTCCATTATAATATGACAGACCAGCAAAATCTGTCTCTATTAGATTATGACAGACCAGGTAGATCTACTGTCTCTATTCTATTATGACAGACCAGCGAGATCTACTGTCTCTATTATAATATGAAAGACCAGCGAGATCTACTGTCTCATATTATGACAGAACAGCTAGATCTTCTGTCTCTATTGTATTATGACAGACCAGCTAGATGTACTGTCTCTATTATAATATGACAGACCAGCTAGATCTACTGTCTCTATTATAATATGACAGACCAGCTAGATCTACTGTCTCCATTATAATATGACAGACCAGCTAGATCTACTGTCTCCATTATAATATGACAGACCAGCTAGATCTTCTGTCTCTATTATATTATGACAGACCAGCTAGATCTACTGTCTCTATTATAATATGACAGACCAGCTAGATCTACTGTCTCTATTATTCTATGACAGACCAGGTAGATCTACTGTATCTATTATATTATGACAGACCAGCTAGATCTACTGTCTCTATTATTTTATGACAGACCAGGTAGATCTACTGTCTCTGCTATATTATGACAGACCATCTAGATCTACTGTCTCTATTATTCTATGACAGACCAGGTAGATCTACTGTATCTATTATATTATGACAGACCAGGTAGATCTACTGTCTCTATTATAATATGACAGACCAGCTAGATCTACTGTCTCTATTATTCTATGACAGACCAGCTAGATCTACTGTCTCTATTATTCTATGACAGACCAGGTAGATCTACTGTATCTATTATATTATGACAGACCAGGTAGATCTACTGTCTCTATTATAATATGAAAGACCAGCTAGATCTACTGTCTCATATTATGACAGAACAGCTAGATCTACTGTGTCCATTATAATATGATAGACCAGCTAGATCTACTGTCTCTATTATATTATGACAGACCAGCTCGATCTACTGTCTCTATTATATTATGACTTTCCAGCTAGATCTACTGTTTCTATTATAACATGAAAGACCAGCTCGATCTACTGTCTCTATTATTTTATGACAGATCAGCTAGATCTACTGTCTCTATCATAATTTGACAGACCAGCTAGATATACTGTCTCTATTATATTATGACAGACCAGCTAGATCTACTGTTTCTATTATAACATGAAAGACCAGCTCGATCTACTGTCTCTATTATTTTATGACAGATCAGCTAGATCTACTGTCTCTGCTATATTATGACAGACCAGCTAGATCTACTGTCTCTATTATAATTTGACAGACCAGCTAGATATACTGTCTCTATTATATTATGACAGACCAGCTAGATCTACTGTCTCTATTATAATATGACAGACCAGCTAGATCTACTGTCTCTATTATTCTATGACAGAACAGGTAGATCTACTGTATCTATTATATTATGACAGACCAGGTAGATCTACCGTCTCTATTATAATATGAAAGACCAGCTAGATCTACTGTCTCATATTATGACAGAACAGCTAGATCTACTGTCTCTATTCAATTATGACAGACCAGCTAGATGTACTGTCTCTATTATAATATGACAGACCAGCTAGATCTACTGTCTCCATTATAATATGACAGACCAGCTAGATCTACTGTCTCTATTAGATTATGACAGACCAGGTAGAACTACTGTCTCTATTCTATTATGACAGACCAGCGAGATCTACTGTCTCTATTATAATATGAAAGACCAACGAGATCTACTGTCTCATATTATGACAGAACAGCTAGATCTACTGTCTCTATTCTATTATGACAGACCAGCTAGATGTACTGTCTCTATTATAATATGACAGACCAGCTAGATCTACTGTCTCTATCATATTATGACAGACCAGCTAGATCTACTGTCTCTATTATTTTATGACAGACCAGGTAGATCTACTGTCTCTGCTATATTATGACAGACCATCTAGATCTACTGTCTCTATTATAATTTGACAGAACAGCTAGATATACTGTCTCTATTATAATATGAAAGACCAGCGAGATCTACTGTCTCATATTATGACAGAACAGCTAGATCTACTGTCTCTATTATATTATGACAGACCAGCTAGATCTACTGTCTCTATTATAATATGACAGACCAGCTAGATCTACTGTCTCTATTATTCTATGACAGACCAGGTAGATCTACTGTATCTATTATATTATGACAGACCAGGTAGATCTACTGTCTCTATTATAATATGAAAGACCAGCTAGATCTACTGTCTCATATTATGACAGAACAGCTAGATCTACTGTCTCCATTATAATATGACAGACCAGCAAAATCTGTCTCTATTAGATTATGACAGACCAGGTAGATCTACTGTCTCTATTCTATTATGACAGACCAGCGAGATCTACTGTCTCTATTATAATATGAAAGACCAGCGAGATCTACTGTCTCATATTATGACAGAACAGCTAGATCTTCTGTCTCTATTGTATTATGACAGACCAGCTAGATGTACTGTCTCTATTATAATATGACAGACCAGCTAGATCTACTGTCTCTATTATAATATGACAGACCAGCTAGATCTACTGTCTCCATTATAATATGACAGACCAGCTAGATCTACTGTCTCCATTATAATATGACAGACCAGCTAGATCTTCTGTCTCTATTATATTATGACAGACCAGCTAGATCTACTGTCTCTATTATAATATGACAGACCAGCTAGATCTACTGTCTCTATTATTCTATGACAGACCAGGTAGATCTACTGTATCTATTATATTATGACAGACCAGCTAGATCTACTGTCTCTATTATTTTATGACAGACCAGGTAGATCTACTGTCTCTGCTATATTATGACAGACCATCTAGATCTACTGTCTCTATTATTCTATGACAGACCAGGTAGATCTACTGTATCTATTATATTATGACAGACCAGGTAGATCTACTGTCTCTATTATAATATGACAGACCAGCTAGATCTACTGTCTCTATTATTCTATGACAGACCAGCTAGATCTACTGTCTCTATTATTCTATGACAGACCAGGTAGATCTACTGTATCTATTATATTATGACAGACCAGGTAGATCTACTGTCTCTATTATAATATGAAAGACCAGCTAGATCTACTGTCTCATATTATGACAGAACAGCTAGATCTACTGTGTCCATTATAATATGATAGACCAGCTAGATCTACTGTCTCTATTATATTATGACAGACCAGCTCGATCTACTGTCTCTATTATATTATGACTTTCCAGCTAGATCTACTGTTTCTATTATAACATGAAAGACCAGCTCGATCTACTGTCTCTATTATTTTATGACAGATCAGCTAGATCTACTGTCTCTATCATAATTTGACAGACCAGCTAGATATACTGTCTCTATTATATTATGACAGACCAGCTAGATCTACTGTTTCTATTATAACATGAAAGACCAGCTCGATCTACTGTCTCTATTATTTTATGACAGATCAGCTAGATCTACTGTCTCTGCTATATTATGACAGACCAGCTAGATCTACTGTCTCTATTATAATTTGACAGACCAGCTAGATATACTGTCTCTATTATATTATGACAGACCAGCTAGATCTACTGTCTCTATTATAATATGACAGACCAGCTAGATCTACTGTCTCTATTATTCTATGACAGAACAGGTAGATCTACTGTATCTATTATATTATGACAGACCAGGTAGATCTACCGTCTCTATTATAATATGAAAGACCAGCTAGATCTACTGTCTCATATTATGACAGAACAGCTAGATCTACTGTCTCTATTCAATTATGACAGACCAGCTAGATGTACTGTCTCTATTATAATATGACAGACCAGCTAGATCTACTGTCTCCATTATAATATGACAGACCAGCTAGATCTACTGTCTCTATTAGATTATGACAGACCAGGTAGAACTACTGTCTCTATTCTATTATGACAGACCAGCGAGATCTACTGTCTCTATTATAATATGAAAGACCAACGAGATCTACTGTCTCATATTATGACAGAACAGCTAGATCTACTGTCTCTATTCTATTATGACAGACCAGCTAGATGTACTGTCTCTATTATAATATGACAGACCAGCTAGATCTACTGTCTCTATCATATTATGACAGACCAGCTAGATCTACTGTCTCTATTATTTTATGACAGACCAGGTAGATCTACTGTCTCTGCTATATTATGACAGACCATCTAGATCTACTGTCTCTATTATAATTTGACAGAACAGCTAGATATACTGTCTCTATTATAATATGAAAGACCAGCGAGATCTACTGTCTCATATTATGACAGAACAGCTAGATCTACTGTCTCTATTGTATTATGACAGACCAGCTAGATCTACTGTCTCTATTATAATATGACAGACCAGCTAGATCTACTGTCTCCATTATAATATGACAGACCAGCTAGATCTACTGTCTCCATTATAATATGACAGACCAGCTAGATCTTCTGTCTCTATTATATTATGACAGACCAGCTAGATCTACTGTCTCTATTATAATATGACAGACCAGCGAGATCAACTGTCTGTATTATAATATGACAGACCAGCTCGATCTACTGTCTCTATTATATTATGACAGACCAGCTAGATCTACTGTTTCTATTATAACATGAAAGACCAGCTCGATCTACTGTCTCTATTATTTTATGACAGATCAGCTAGATCTACTGTCTCTATCATAATTTGACAGACCAGCTAGATATACTGTCTCTATTATATTATGACAGACCAGCTAGATCTACTGTTTCTATTATAACATGAAAGACCAGCTCGATCTACTGTCTCTATTATTTTATGACAGATCAGCTAGATCTACTGTCTGTGCTATATTATGACAGACCAGCTAGATCTACTGTCTCTATTATAATTTGACAGACCAGCTAGATATACTGTCTCTATTATATTATGACAGACCAGCTAGATCTACTGTCTCTATTATAATATGACAGACCAGCTAGATCTACTGTCTCTATTATTCTATGACAGAACAGGTAGATCTACTGTATCTATTATATTATGACAGACCAGGTAGATCTACCGTCTCTATTATAATATGAAAGACCAGCTAGATCTACCGTCTCATATTATGACAGAACAGCTAGATCTACTGTCTCTATTCAATTATGACAGACCAGCTAGATGTACTGTCTCTATTATAATATGACAGACCAGCTAGATCTACTGTCTCCATTATAATATGACAGACCAGCTAGATCTACTGTCTCTATTATATTATGACAGACCAGCGACATCTACTGTGTCCATTATAATATGATAGACCAGCTAAATCTACCGTCTCTATTATATTATGACAGACCAGCTAGATCTACTGTCTCTATTATAATATGACAGACCAGCTAGATCTACTGTCTCTATTATAATATGACAGACCAGCGAGATCAACTGTCTCTATTATAATATGACAGACCAGCTAGATCTACTGTCTCCATTATAATATGACAGACCAGCAAGATCTACTGTCTCTATTATATTATGACAGACCAGCTAGATCTACTGTCTCTATTATTTTATGACAGACCAGGTAGATCTACTGTCTCTGCTATATTATGACAGACCATCTAGATCTACTGTCTCTATTATAATTTGACAGACCAGCTAGATATACTGTCTCTATTATATTATGACAGACCAGCTAGATCTACTGTCTCTATTATAATATGACAGACCAGCTAGATGTACTGTCTCTATTATAATATGACAGACCTGCTAGATCTACTGTCTCTATCATATTATGACAGACCAGCTAGATCTACTGTCTCTATTATTTTATTACAGACCAGGTAGATCTACTGTCTCTGCTATATTATGACAGACCATCTAGATCTACTGTCTCTATTATAATTTGACAGACCAGCTAGATATACTGTCTCTATTATATTATGACAGACCAGCTAGATCTACTGTCTCTATTATAATATGACAGACCAGCTAGGTCTACTGTCTCTATTATTCTATGACAGACCAGGTAGATCTACTGTATCTATTATATTATGACAGACCAGGTAGATCTACTGTCTCTATTATAATATGAAAGACCAGCTAGATCTACTGTCTCATATTATGACAGAACAGCTAGATCTACTGTCGCCATTATAATATGACAGACCAGCAAAATCTGTCTCTATTAGATTATGACAGACCAGGTAGATCTACTGTCTCTATTCTATTATGACAGACCAGCGAGATCTACTGTCTCTATTATAATATGAAAGACCAGCGAGATCTACTGTCTCATATTATGACAGAACAGCTAGATCTACTGTCTCTATTGTATTATGACAGACCAGCTAGATGTACTGTCTCTATTATAATATGACAGACCAGCTAGATCTACTGTCTCTATTATAATATGACAGACCAGCTAGATCTACTGTCTCCATTATAATATGACAGACCAGCTAGATCTACTGTCTCCATTATAATATGACAGACCAGCGAGATCAACTGTCTGTATTATAATATGACAGACCAGCTCGATCTACTGTCTCTATTATATTATGACAGACCAGCTAGATCTACTGTTTCTATTATAACATGAAAGACCAGCTCGATCTACTGTCTCTATTATTTTATGACAGATCAGCTAGATCTACTGTCTCTATCATAATTTGACAGACCAGCTAAATATACTGTCTCTATTATATTATGACAGACCAGCTAGATCTACTGTTTCTATTATAACATGAAAGACCAGCTCGATCTACTGTCTCTATTATTTTATGACAGATCAGCTAGATCTACTGTCTCTGCTATATTATGACAGACCAGCTAGATCTACTGTCTCTATTATAATTTGACAGACCAGCTAGATATACTGTCTCTATTATATTATGACAGACCAGCTAGATCTACTGTCTCTATTATAATATGACAGACCAGCTAGATCTACTGTCTCTATTATTCTATGACAGAACAGGTAGATCTACCGTATCTATTATATTATGACAGACCAGGTAGATCTACCGTCTCTATTATAATATGACAGACCAGCTCGATCTACTGTCTCTATTATAATATGACAGACCAGCTAGATCTACTGTCTCCATTATACTATGACAGACCAGCTAGATCTACTGTCTCCATTATAATATGACAGACCAGCTAGATCTTCTGTCTCTATTATATTATGACAGACCAGCTAGATCTACTGTCTCTATTATAATATGACAGACCAGCGAGATCAACTGTCTGTATTATAATATGACAGACCAGCTCGATCTACTGTCTCTATTATATTATGACAGACCAGCTAGATCTACTGTTTCTATTATAACATGAAAGACCAGCTCGATCTACTGTCTCTATTATTTTATGACAGATCAGCTAGATCTACTGTCTCTATCATAATTTGACAGACCAGCTAGATATACTGTCTCTATTATATTATGACAGACCAGCTAGATCTACTGTTTCTATTATAACATGAAAGACCAGCTCGATCTACTGTCTCTATTATTTTATGACAGATCAGCTAGATCTACTGTCTCTGCTATATTAAGACAGACCAGCTAGATCTACTGTCTCTATTATAATTTGACATACCAGCTAGATATACTGTCTCTATTATATTATGACAGACCAGCTAGATCTACTGTCTCTATTATAATATGACAGACCAGCTAGATCTACTGTCTCCATTATAATATGACAGACCAGCGAGATCAACTGTCTGTATTATAATATGACAGACCAGCTCGATCTACTGTCTCTATTATATTATGACAGACCAGCTAGATCTACTGTTTCTATTATAACATGAAAGACCAGCTCGATCTACTGTCTCTATTATTTTATGACAGATCAGCTAGATCTACTGTCTCTATCATAATTTGACAGACCAGCTAAATATACTGTCTCTATTATATTATGACAGACCAGCTAGATCTACTGTTTCTATTATAACATGAAAGACCAGCTCGATCTACTGTCTCTATTATTTTATGACAGATCAGCTAGATCTACTGTCTCTGCTATATTATGACAGACCAGCTAGATCTACTGTCTCTATTATAATTTGACAGACCAGCTAGATATACTGTCTCTATTATATTATGACAGACCAGCTAGATCTACTGTCTCTATTATAATATGACAGACCAGCTAGATCTACTGTCTCTATTATTCTATGACAGAACAGGTAGATCTACCGTATCTATTATATTATGACAGACCAGGTAGATCTACCGTCTCTATTATAATATGAAAGACCAGCTAGATCTACTGTCTCATATTATGACAGAACAGCTAGATCTACTGTCTCTATTCAATTATGACAGACCAGCTAGATGTACTGTCTCTATTATAATATGACAGACCAGCTAGATCTACTGTCTCCATTATAATATGACAGACCAGCTAGATCTACTGTCTCTATTATATTATGACAGACCAGCGACATCTACTGTGTCCATTATAATATGATAGACCAGCTAAATCTACCGTCTCTATTATATTATGACAGACCAGCTAGATCTACTGTCTCTATTATAATATGACAGACCAGCGAGATCAACTGTCTCTATTATAATATGACAGACCAGCTAGATCTACTGTCTCCATTATAATATGACAGACCAGCTAGATCTACTGTCTCTATTATTTTATGACAGACCAGGTAGATCTACTGTCTCTGCTATATTATGACAGACCATCTAGATCTACTGTCTCTATTATAATTTGACAGACCAGCTAGATATACTGTCTCTATTATATTATGACAGACCAGCTAGATCTACTGTCTCTATTATAATATGACAGACCAGCTAGATGTACTGTCTCTATTATAATATGACAGACCAGCTAGATCTACTGTCTCTATCATATTATGACAGACCAGCTAGATCTACTGTCTCTATTATTTTATGACAGACCAGGTAGATCTACTGTCTCTGCTATATTATGACAGACCATCTAGATCTACTGTCTCTATTATAATTTGACAGACCAGCTAGATATACTGTCTCTATTATATTATGACAGACCAGCTAGATCTACTGTCTCTATTATAATATGACAGACCAGCTAGTTCTACTGTCTCTATTATTCTATGACAGACCAGGTAGATCTACTGTATCTATTATATTATGACAGACCAGGTAGATCTACTGTCTCTATTATAATATGAAAGACCAGCTAGATCTACTGTCTCATATTATGACAGAACAGCTAGATCTACTGTCGCCATTATAATATGACAGACCAGCAAAATCTGTCTCTATTAGATTATGACAGACCAGGTAGATCTACTGTCTCTATTCTATTATGACAGACCAGCGAGATCTACTGTCTCTATTATAATATGAAAGACCAGCGAGATCTACTGTCTCATATTATGACAGAACAGCTAGATCTACTGTCTCTATTGTATTATGACAGACCAGCTAGATGTACTGTCTCTATTATAATATGACAGACCAGCTAGATCTACTGTCTCTATTCTATTATGACAGACCAGCTAGATCTACTGTCTCTATTATAATATGACAGACCAGCGAGATCAACTGTCTGTATTATAATATGACAGACCAGCTCGATCTACTGTCTCTATTATAATATGACAGACCAGCTAGATCTACTGTCTCCATTATACTATGACAGACCAGCTAGATCTACTGTCTCCATTATAATATGACAGACCAGCTAGATCTTCTGTCTCTATTATATTATGACAGACCAGCTAGATCTACTGTCTCTATTATAATATGACAGACCAGCGAGATCAACTGTCTGTATTATAATATGACAGACCAGCTCGATCTACTGTCTCTATTATATTATGACAGACCAGCTAGATCTACTGTTTCTATTATAACATGAAAGACCAGCTCGATCTACTGTCTCTATTATTTTATGACAGATCAGCTAGATCTACTGTCTCTATCATAATTTGACAGACCAGCTAGATATACTGTCTCTATTATATTATGACAGACCAGCTAGATCTACTGTTTCTATTATAACATGAAAGACCAGCTCGATCTACTGTCTCTATTATTTTATGACAGATCAGCTAGATCTACTGTCTCTGCTATATTATGACAGACCAGCTAGATCTACTGTCTCTATTATAATTTGACATACCAGCTAGATATACTGTCTCTATTATATTATGACAGACCAGCTAGATCTACTGTCTCTATTATAATATGACAGACCAGCTAGATCTACTGTCTCTATTATTCTATGACAGAACAGGTAGATCTACTGTATCTATTATATTATGACAGACCAGGTAGATCTACCGTCTCTATTATAATATGAAAGACCAGCTAGATCTACTGTCTCATATTATGACAGAACAGCTAGATCTACTGTCTCTATTCAATTATTACAGACCAGCTAGATGTACTGTCTCTATTATAATATGACAGACCAGCTAGATCTACTGTCTCCATTATAATATGACAGACCAGCTAGATCTACTGTCTCTATTATATTATGACAGACCAGCGACATCTACTGTGTCCATTATAATATGATAGACCAGCTAAATCTACCGTCTCTATTATATTATGACAGACCAGCTAGATCTACTGTCTCTATTATAATATGACAGACCAGCGAGATCAACTGTCTCTATTATAATATGACAGACCAGCTAGATCTACTGTCTCCATTATAATATGACAGACCAGCGAGATCAACTGTCTCTATTATAATATGACAGACCAGCTAGATCTACTGTCTCCATTATAATATGACAGACCAGCTAGATCTACTGTCTCTATTATATTATGACAGACCAGCGACATCTACTGTGTCCATTATAATATGATAGACCAGCTAAATCTACCGTCTCTATTATATCATGACAGACCAGCTAGATCTACTGTCTCTATTATAATATGACAGACCAGCTAGATCTACTGTCTCCATTATAATATGACAGACCAGCTAGATCTACTGTCTCTATTATATTATGACAGACCAGCTAGATCTACTGTCTCTATTATAATATGACAGACCAGCTAGATCTACTGTCTCTATTATTCTATGACAGACGAGGTAGATCTACTGTATCTATTCTATTATGACAGACCAGGTAGATCTACTGTCTCTATTATAATATGAAAGACCAGCGAGATCTACTGTCTCATATTATGACAGAACAGCTAGATCTACTGTCTCTATTCTATTATGACAGACCAGCTAGATGTACTGTCTCTATTATAATATGACAGACCAGCTAGATCTACTGTCTCTATCATATTATGACAGACCAGCTAGATCTACTGTCTCTATTATTTTTATGACAGACCAGGTAGATCTACTGTCTCTGCTATATTATGACAGACCATCTAGATCTACTGTCTCTATTATAATTTGACAGACCAGCTCGATCTACTGTCTCTATTCTATTATGACAGACCAGCTAGATATACTGTCTCTATTATATTATGACAGACCAGCTAGATCTACTGTCTCTATTATAATATGACAGACCAGCTAGATCTACTGTCTCTATTATTCTATGACAGACCAGGTAGATCTACTGTATCTATTATATTATGACAGACCAGGTAGATCTACTGTCTCTATTATAATATGAAAGACCAGCTAGATCTACTGTCTCATATTATGACAGAAAAGCTAGATCTACTGTCTCCATTATAATATGACAGACCAGCTCGATCTACTGTCTCTATTAGATTATGACAGACCAGGTAGAACTACTGTCTCTATTCTATTATGACAGACCAGCGAGATCTACTGTCTCTATTATAATATGAAAGACCAGCGAGATCTACTGTCTCATATTATGACAGAACAGCTAGATCTACTGTCTCTATTCTATTATGACAGACCAGCTAGATGTACTGTCTCTATTATAATATGACAGACCAGCTAGATCTACTGTCTCTATCATATTATGACAGACCAGCTAGATCTACTGTCTCTATTATTTTATGACAGACCAGGTAGATCTACTGTCTCTGCTATATTATGACAGACCATCTAGATCTACTGTCTCTATTATAATTTGACAGACCAGCTAGATATACAGTCTCTATTATATTATGACAGACCAGCTAGATCTACTGTCTCTATTATAATATGACAGACCAGCTAGATCTACTGTCTCTATTATTCTATGACAGACCAGGTAGATCTACTGTCTCTATTGTATTATGACAGACCAGCTAGATGTACTGTCTCTATTATAATATGACAGACCAGCTAGATCTACTGTCTCTGTTATAATATGACAGACCAGCTAGATCTACTGTCGCCATTATAATATGACAGACCAGCTAGATCTACTGTCTCCATTATAATATGACAGACCAGCGAGATCAACTGTCTGTATTATAATATGACAGACCAGCTCGATCTACTGTCTCTATTATATTATGACAGACCAGCTAGATCTACTGTTTCTATTATAACATGAAAGACCAGCTCGATCTACTGTCTCTATTATTTTATGACAGATCAGCTAGATCTACTGTCTCTATCATAATTTGACAGACCAGCTAAATATACTGTCTCTATTATATTATGACAGACCAGCTAGATCTACTGTTTCTATTATAACATGAAAGACCAGCTCGATCTACTGTCTCTATTATTTTATGACAGATCAGCTAGATCTACTGTCTCTGCTATATTATGACAGACCAGCTAGATCTACTGTCTCTATTATAATTTGACAGACCAGCTAGATATACTGTCTCTATTATATTATGACAGACCAGCTAGATCTACTGTCTCTATTATAATATGACAGACCAGCTAGATCTACTGTCTCTATTATTCTATGACAGAACAGGTAGATCTACCGTATCTATTATATTATGACAGACCAGGTAGATCTACCGTCTCTATTATAATATGAAAGACCAGCTAGATCTACTGTCTCATATTATGACAGAACAGCTAGATCTACTGTCTCTATTCAATTATGACAGACCAGCTAGATGTACTGTCTCTATTATAATATGACAGACCAGCTAGATCTACTGTCTCCATTATAATATGACAGACCAGCTAGATCTACTGTCTCTATTATATTATGACAGACCAGCGACATCTACTGTGTCCATTATAATATGATAGACCAGCTAAATCTACCGTCTCTATTATATTATGACAGACCAGCTAGATCTACTGTCTCTATTATAATATGACAGACCAGCGAGATCAACTGTCTCTATTATAATATGACAGACCAGCTAGATCTACTGTCTCCATTATAATATGACAGACCAGCTAGATCTACTGTCTCTATTATTTTATGACAGACCAGGTAGATCTACTGTCTCTGCTATATTATGACAGACCATCTAGATCTACTGTCTCTATTATAATTTGACAGACCAGCTAGATATACTGTCTCTATTATATTATGACAGACCAGCTAGATCTACTGTCTCTATTATAATATGACAGACCAGCTAGATGTACTGTCTCTATTATAATATGACAGACCAGCTAGATCTACTGTCTCTATCATATTATGACAGACCAGCTAGATCTACTGTCTCTATTATTTTATGACAGACCAGGTAGATCTACTGTCTCTGCTATATTATGACAGACCATCTAGATCTACTGTCTCTATTATAATTTGACAGACCAGCTAGATATACTGTCTCTATTATATTATGACAGACCAGCTAGATCTACTGTCTCTATTATAATATGACAGACCAGCTAGTTCTACTGTCTCTATTATTCTATGACAGACCAGGTAGATCTACTGTATCTATTATATTATGACAGACCAGGTAGATCTACTGTCTCTATTATAATATGAAAGACCAGCTAGATCTACTGTCTCATATTATGACAGAACAGCTAGATCTACTGTCGCCATTATAATATGACAGACCAGCAAAATCTGTCTCTATTAGATTATGACAGACCAGGTAGATCTACTGTCTCTATTCTATTATGACAGACCAGCGAGATCTACTGTCTCTATTATAATATGAAAGACCAGCGAGATCTACTGTCTCATATTATGACAGAACAGCTAGATCTACTGTCTCTATTGTATTATGACAGACCAGCTAGATGTACTGTCTCTATTATAATATGACAGACCAGCTAGATCTACTGTCTCTATTCTATTATGACAGACCAGCTAGATCTACTGTCTCTATTATAATATGACAGACCAGCGAGATCAACTGTCTGTATTATAATATGACAGACCAGCTCGATCTACTGTCTCTATTATAATATGACAGACCAGCTAGATCTACTGTCTCCATTATACTATGACAGACCAGCTAGATCTACTGTCTCCATTATAATATGACAGACCAGCTAGATCTTCTGTCTCTATTATATTATGACAGACCAGCTAGATCTACTGTCTCTATTATAATATGACAGACCAGCGAGATCAACTGTCTGTATTATAATATGACAGACCAGCTCGATCTACTGTCTCTATTATATTATGACAGACCAGCTAGATCTACTGTTTCTATTATAACATGAAAGACCAGCTCGATCTACTGTCTCTATTATTTTATGACAGATCAGCTAGATCTACTGTCTCTATCATAATTTGACAGACCAGCTAGATATACTGTCTCTATTATATTATGACAGACCAGCTAGATCTACTGTTTCTATTATAACATGAAAGACCAGCTCGATCTACTGTCTCTATTATTTTATGACAGATCAGCTAGATCTACTGTCTCTGCTATATTATGACAGACCAGCTAGATCTACTGTCTCTATTATAATTTGACATACCAGCTAGATATACTGTCTCTATTATATTATGACAGACCAGCTAGATCTACTGTCTCTATTATAATATGACAGACCAGCTAGATCTACTGTCTCTATTATTCTATGACAGAACAGGTAGATCTACTGTATCTATTATATTATGACAGACCAGGTAGATCTACCGTCTCTATTATAATATGAAAGACCAGCTAGATCTACTGTCTCATATTATGACAGAACAGCTAGATCTACTGTCTCTATTCAATTATTACAGACCAGCTAGATGTACTGTCTCTATTATAATATGACAGACCAGCTAGATCTACTGTCTCCATTATAATATGACAGACCAGCTAGATCTACTGTCTCTATTATATTATGACAGACCAGCGACATCTACTGTGTCCATTATAATATGATAGACCAGCTAAATCTACCGTCTCTATTATATTATGACAGACCAGCTAGATCTACTGTCTCTATTATAATATGACAGACCAGCGAGATCAACTGTCTCTATTATAATATGACAGACCAGCTAGATCTACTGTCTCCATTATAATATGACAGACCAGCGAGATCAACTGTCTCTATTATAATATGACAGACCAGCTAGATCTACTGTCTCCATTATAATATGACAGACCAGCTAGATCTACTGTCTCTATTATATTATGACAGACCAGCGACATCTACTGTGTCCATTATAATATGATAGACCAGCTAAATCTACCGTCTCTATTATATCATGACAGACCAGCTAGATCTACTGTCTCTATTATAATATGACAGACCAGCTAGATCTACTGTCTCCATTATAATATGACAGACCAGCTAGATCTACTGTCTCTATTATATTATGACAGACCAGCTAGATCTACTGTCTCTATTATAATATGACAGACCAGCTAGATCTACTGTCTCTATTATTCTATGACAGACGAGGTAGATCTACTGTATCTATTCTATTATGACAGACCAGGTAGATCTACTGTCTCTATTATAATATGAAAGACCAGCGAGATCTACTGTCTCATATTATGACAGAACAGCTAGATCTACTGTCTCTATTCTATTATGACAGACCAGCTAGATGTACTGTCTCTATTATAATATGACAGACCAGCTAGATCTACTGTCTCTATCATATTATGACAGACCAGCTAGATCTACTGTCTCTATTATTTTATGACAGACCAGGTAGATCTACTGTCTCTGCTATATTATGACAGACCAGCTAGATCTACTGTCTCTATTATAATTTGACAGACCAGCTAGATATACTGTCTCTATTATATTATGACAGACCAGCTAGATATACTGTCTCTATTATATTATGACAGACCAGCTAGATCTACTGTTTCTATTATAACATGAAAGACCAGCTCGATCTACTGTCTCTATTATTTTATGACAGACCAGGTAGATCTACTGTATCTATTATATTATGACAGACCAGGTAGATCTACTGTCTCTATTATAATATGAAAGACGAGCTAGATCTACTGTCTCATATTATGACAGAAAAGCTAGATCTACTGTCTCCATTATAATATGACAGACCAGCTCGATCTACTGTCTCTATTAGATTATGACAGACCAGGTAGAACTACTGTCTCTATTCTATTATGACAGACCAGCGAGATCTACTGTCTCTATTATAATATGAAAGACCAGCGAGATCTACTGTCTCATATTATGACAGAACAGCTAGATCTACTGTCTCTATTCTATTATGACAGACCAGCTAGATGTACTGTCTCTATTATAATATGACAGACCAGCTAGATCTACTGTCTCTATCATATTATGACAGACCAGCTAGATCTACTGTCTCTATTATTTTATGACAGACCAGGTAGATCTACTGTCTCTGCTATATTATGACAGACCATCTAGATCTACTGTCTCTATTATAATTTGACAGACCAGCTAGATATACAGTCTCTATTATATTATGACAGACCAGCTAGATCTACTGTCTCTATTATAATATGACAGACCAGCTAGATCTACTGTCTCTATTATTCTATGACAGACCAGGTAGATCTACTGTATCTATTATATTATGACAGACCAGGTAGATCTACTGTCTCTATTATAATATGAAAGACCAGCTAGATCTACTGTCTCATATTATGACAGAACAGCTAGATCTACTGTCTCCATTATAATATGACAGACCAGCAAAATCTGTCTCTATTAGATTATGACAGACCAGGTAGAACTACTGTCTCTATTCTATTATGACAGACCAGCGAGATCTACTGTCTCTATTATAATATGAAAGACCAGAGATCTACTGTCTCATATTATGACAGAACAGCTAGATCTACTGTCTCTATTCTATTATGACAGACCAGCTAGATGTACTGTCTCTATTATAATATGACAGACCAGCTAGATCTACTGTCTCTATCATATTATGACAGACCAGCTAGATCTACTGTCTCTATTATTTTATGACAGACCAGGTAGATCTACTGTCTCTGCTATATTATGACAGACCATCTAGATCTACTGTCTCTTTTATAATTTGACAGACCAGCTAGATATACAGTCTCTATTATATTATGACAGACCAGCTAGATCTACTGTCTCTATTATAATATGACAGACCAGCTAGATCTACTGTCTCTATTATTCTATGACAGACCAGGTAGATCTACTGTATCTATTATATTATGACAGACCAGGTAGATCTACTGTCTCTATTATAATATGAAAGACCAGCTAGATCTACTGTCTCATATTATGACAGAACAGCTAGATCTACTGTCTCCATTATAATATGACAGACCAGCAAAATCTGTCTCTATTCTATTATGACAGACCAGCGAGATCTACTGTCTCTATTATAATATGAAAGACCAGCGAGATCTACTGTCTCATATTATGACAGAACAGCTAGATCTACTGTCTCTATTCTATTATGACAGACCAGCTAGATGTACTGTCTCTATTATAATATGACAGACCAGCTAGATATACTGTCTCTATTATATTATGACAGACCAGCTAGATCTACTGTCTCTATTATAATATGACAGACCAGCTAGATCTACTGTCTCTATCATATTATGACAGACCAGCTAGATCTACTGTCTCTATTATAATATGACAGACCAGCGAGATCAACTGTCTGTATTATAATTTGACAGACCAGCTAGATATACTGTCTCTATTATGTTATGACAGACCAGCTAGATATACTGTCTCATATTATGACAGAACAGCTAGATCTACTGTCTCTATTATATTATGACAGACCAGCTAGATCTACTGTCTCTATTATAATATGACAGACCAGCTAGATCTACTGTCTCTATTATTCTATGACAGACCAGGTAGATCTACTGTATCTATTATATTATGACAGACCAGGTAGATCTACTGTCTCTATTATAGTATGAAAGACCAGCTAGATCTACTGTCTCATATTATGACAGAACAGCTAGATCTACTGTCTCCCATTATAATATGACAGACCAGCTCGATCTACTGTCTCTATTAGATTATGACAGACCAGGTAGAACTACTGTCTCTATTCTATTATGACAGACCAGCGAGATCTACTGTCTCTATTATAATATGAAAGACCAGCGAGATCTACTGTCTCATATTATGACAGACCAGCTAGATCTACTGTCTCTATCATATTATGACAGACCAGCTAGATCTACTGTCTCTATTATTTTATGACAGACCAGGTAGATCTACTGTCTCTGCTATATTATGACAGACCATCTAGATCTACTGTCTCTATTATAATTTGACAGACCAGCTAGATATACTGTCTCTATTATATTATGACAGACCAGCTAGATCTACTGTCTCTATTGTATTATGACAGACCAGCTAGATGTACTGTCTCTATTATAATATGACAGACCAGCTAGATCTACTGTCTCTATTATAATATGACAGACCAGCTAGATCTACTGTCTCCATTATAATATGAAAGACCAGCGAGATCTACTGTCTCATATTATGACAGAACAGCTAGATCTACTGTCTCTATTGTATTATGACAGACCAGCTAGATGTACTGTCTCTATTATAATATGACAGACCAGCTAGATCTACTGTCTCTATTATAATATGACAGACCAGCTAGATCTACTGTCTCCATTATAATATGACAGACCAGCTAGATCTACTGTCTCCATTATAATATGACAGACCAGCTAGATCTTCTGTCTCTATTATATTATGACAGACCAGCTAGATCTACTGTCTCTATTATAATATGACAGACCAGCGAGATCAACTGTCTGTATTATAATATGACAGACCAGCTCGATCTACTGTCTCTATTATATTATGACAGACCAGCTAGATCTACTGTTTCTATTATAACATGAAAGACCAGCTCGATCTACTGTCTCTATTATTTTATGACAGATCAGCTAGATCTACTGTCTCTTTCATAATTTGACAGACCAGCTAGATATACTGTCTCTATTATATTATGACAGACCAGCTAGATCTACTGTTTCTATTATAACATGAAAGACCAGCTCGATCTACTGTCTCTATTATTTTATGACAGATCAGCTAGATCTACTGTCTCTGCTATATTATGACAGACCAGCTAGATCTACTGTCTCTATTATAATTTGACAGACCAGCTAGATCTACTGTCTCTATTATTCTATGACAGAACAGGTAGATCTACTGTATCTCTTATATTATGACAGACCAGGTAGATCTACCGTCTCTATTATAATATGAAAGACCAGCTAGATCTACTGTCTCATATTATGACAGAACAGCTAGATCTACTGTCTCTATTCAATTATGACAGACCAGCTAGATGTACTGTCTCTATTATAATATGACAGACCAGCTAGATCTACTGTCTCCATTATAATATGACAGACCAGCTAGATCTACTGTCTCTATTATATTATGACAGACCAGCGACATCTACTGTGTCCATTATAATATGATAGACCAGCTAAATCTACCGTCTCTATTATATTATGACAGACCAGCTAGATCTACTGTCTCTATTATAATATGACAGACCAGCTCGATCTACTGTCTCTATTCTATTATGACAAACCAGCGAGATCTACTGTCTCTATTATAATATGACAGACCAGCAAAATCTAGTGTCTCTATTAGATTATGACAGACCAGCAAAATCTAGTGTCTCTATTAGATTATGACAGACCAGGTAGATCTACTGTCTCTATTCTATTATGACAGACCAGCGAGATCTACTGTTTCTATTATAATATGAAAGACCAGCGAGATCTACTGTCTCATATTATGACAGAACAGCTAGATCTACTGTCTCTATTCTATTATGACAGACCAGCTAGATGTACTGTCTCTATTATAATATGACAGACCAGCTAGATCTGCTGTCTCTATTATAATATGACAGACCAGCTAGATCTACTGTGTCCATTATAATATGATAGACCAGCTAGATCTACTGTCTCTATTATATTATGACAGACCAGCTAGATCTACTTTCTCTATTATAATATGACAGACCAGCGAGATCAACTGTCTGTATTATAATTTGACAGACCAGCTAGATATACTGTCTCTATTATATAATGACAGACCAGCTAGATCTACTGTCTCCATTATAATATGACAGACCAGCTAGATCTACTGTCTCTATTATATTATGACAGACCAGCTAGATCTACTGTCTCTATTATAATATGACAGACCAGCTAGATCTACTGTCTCTATTATTCTATGACAGACCAGGTAGATCTACTGTATCTATTATATTATGACAGACCAGGTAGATCTACTGTCTCTATTATAGTATGAAAGACCAGCTAGATCTACTGTCTCATATTATGACAGAACAGCTAGATCTACTGTCTCCATTATAATATGACAGACCAGCTCGATCTACTGTCTCTATTAGATTATGACAGACCAGGTAGAACTACTGTCTCTATTCTATTATGACAGACCAGCGAGATCTACTGTCTCTATTATAATATGAAAGACCAGCGAGATCTACTGTCTCATATTATGACAGAACAGCTAGATCTACTGTCTCTATTCTATTATGACAGACCAGCTAGATGTACTGTCTCTATTATAATATGACAGACCAGCTAGATCTACTGTCTCTATCATATTATGACAGACCAGCTAGATCTACTGTCTCTATTATTTTATGACAGACCAGGTAGATCTACTGTCTCTGCTATATTATGACAGACCAGCTAGATCTACTGTCTCTATTATAATTTGACAGACCAGCTAGATATACTGTCTCTATTATATTATGACAGACAAGCTAGATCTACTGTCTCTATTATAATATGACAGACCAGCTAGATCTACTGTCTCTATTATTCTATGACAGACCAGGTAGATCTACTGTATCTATTATATTATGACAGACCAGGTAGATCTACTGTCTCTATTATAATATGAAAGACCAGCTAGATCTACTGTCTCATATTATGACAGACCAGCTAGATCTACTGTCTCTATTATAATATGACAGACCAGCTAGATCTACTGTCTCTATTATATTATGACAGACCAGCTAGATCTACTGTCTCTATTATAATATGACAGACCAGCTAGATCTACTGTCTCTATTATTCTATGACAGACCAGGTAGATCTACTGTATCTATTATATTATGACAGACCAGGTAGATCTACTGTCTCTATTATAGTATGAAAGACCAGCTAGATCTACTGTCTCATATTATGACAGAACAGCTAGATCTACTGTCTCCATTATAATATGACAGACCAGCTCGATCTACTGTCTCTATTAGATTATGACAGACCAGGTAGAACTACTGTCTCTATTCTATTATGACAGACCAGCGAGATCTACTGTCTCTATTATAATATGAAAGACCAGCGAGATCTACTGTCTCATATTATGACAGAACAGCTAGATCTACTGTCTCTATTCTATTATGACAGACCAGCTAGATGTACTGTCTCTATTATAATATGACAGACCAGCTAGATCTACTGTCTCTATCATATTATGACAGACCAGCTAGATCTACTGTCTCTATTATTTTATGACAGACCAGGTAGATCTACTGTCTCTGCTATATTATGACAGACCATCTAGATCTACTGTCTCTATTATAATTTGACAGACCAGCTAGATATACTGTCTCTATTCTATTATGACAGACCAGCTAGATGTACTGTCTCTATTATAATATGACAGACCAGCTAGATCTACTGTCTCTATCATATTATGACAGACCAGCTAGATCTACTGTCTCTATTATTTTATGACAGACCAGGTAGATCTACTGTCTCTGCTATATTATGACAGACCATCTAGATCTACTGTCTCTATTATAATTTGACAGACCAGCTAGATATACTGTCTCTATTATATTATGACAGACCAGCTAGATCTACTGTCTCTATTATAACATGATAGACCAGCTAGATCTACTGTCTCTATTATTCTATGACAGACCAGGTAGATCTACTGTATCTATTATATTATGACAGACCAGGTAGATCTACTGTCTCTATTATAATATGAAAGACCAGCTAGATCTACTGTCTCATATTATGACAGACCAGCTAGATCTACTGTCTCTATTATAATTTGACAGACCAGCTAGATATACTGTCTCTATTATATTATGACAGACCAGGTAGATCTACTGTCTCTATCATATTATGACAGACCAGCTCGATCTACTGTCTCTATTATTTTATGACAGACCAGGTAGATCTACTGTATCTATTATATTATGACAGACCAGGTAGATCTACTGTCTCTATTATAGTATGAAAGACCAGCTAGATCTACTGTCTCATATTATGACAGAACAGCTAGATCTACTGTCTCCATTATAATATGACAGACCAGCTCGATCTACTGTCTCTATTAGATTATGACAGACCAGGTAGAACTACTGTCTCTATTCTATTATGACAGACCAGCGAGATCTACTGTCTCTATTATAATATGAAAGACCAGCGAGATCTACTGTCTCATATTATGACAGAACAGCTAGATCTACTGTCTCTATTCTATTATGACAGACCAGCTAGATGTACTGTCTCTATTATAATATGACAGACCAGCTAGATCTACTGTCTCTATCATATTATGACAGACCAGCTAGATCTACTGTCTCTATTATTTTATGACAGACCAGGTAGATCTACTGTCTCTGCTATATTATGACAGACCATCTAGATCTACTGTCTCTATTATAATTTGACAGACCAGCTAGATATACTGTCTCTATTATATTATGACAGACCAGCTAGATCTACTGTCTCTATTATAATATGACAGACCAGCTAGATCTACTGTCTCTATTATTCTATGACAGACCAGGTAGATCTACTGTATCTATTATATTATGACAGACCAGGTAGATCTACTGTCTCTATTATAATATGAAAGACCAGCTAGATCTACTGTCTCATATTATGACAGACCAGCTAGATCTACTGTCTCCATTATAATATGACAGACCAGCTAGATCTTCTGTCTCTATTATATTATGACAGACCAGCTAGATCTACTGTCTCTATTATAATATGACAGACCAGCGAGATCAACTGTCTGTATTATAATATGACAGACCAGCTCGATCTACTGTCTCTATTATATTATGACAGACCAGCTAGATCTACTGTTTCTATTATAACATGAAAGACCAGCTCGATCTACTGTCTCTATTATTTTATGACAGATCAGCTAGATCTACTGTCTCTTTCATAATTTGACAGACCAGCTAGATATACTGTCTCTATTATATTATGACAGACCAGCTAGATCTACTGTTTCTATTATAACATGAAAGACCAGCTCGATCTACTGTCTCTATTATTTTATGACAGATCAGCTAGATCTACTGTCTCTGCTATATTATGACAGACCAGCTAGATCTACTGTCTCTATTATAATTTGACAGACCAGCTAGATCTACTGTCTCTATTATTCTATGACAGAACAGGTAGATCTACTGTATCTCTTATATTATGACAGACCAGGTAGATCTACCGTCTCTATTATAATATGAAAGAACAGCTAGATCTACTGTCTCTATTCAATTATGACAGACCAGCTAGATGTACTGTCTCTATTATAATATGACAGACCAGCTAGATCTACTGTCTCCATTATAATATGACAGACCAGCTAGATCTACTGTCTCTATTATATTATGACAGACCAACGACATCTACTGTGTCCATTATAATATGATAGACCAGCTAAATCTACTGTCTCTATTATATTATGACAGACCAGCTAGATCTACTGTCTCTATTATAATATGACAGACCAGCGAGATCAACTGTCTGTATTATAATATGACAGACCAGCTCGATCTACTGTCTCTATTATAATGTGACAGACCAGCTAGTTCTACTGTCTCTATTATAATATGACAGACCAGCTAGATATACTGTCTCATATTATGACAGACCAGCTAGATCTACTGTCTCATATTATGACAGACCAAGTAGATCTACTGTTTCTATTATAACATGAAAGAACAGCTCGATCTACAGTCTCTATTATTTTATGACAGATCAGCTAGATCTACTGTCTCTATCAAATTATGACAAACCAGCTCGATCTACTGTCTCTATTATTTTATGACAGACCAGGTAGATCTACTGTCTCTGCTATATTATGACAGACCAGGTAGATCTACTGTCTCTGCTATATTATGACAGACCAGCTAGATATACTGTCTCTATTATATTATGACAGACCAGCTAGATCTACTGCCTCTATTATAATATGACAGACCAGCTAGATCTACTGTCTCATATTATGACAGAACAGCTAGATCTTCTGTCTCTATTATATTATGACAGACCAGGTAGATCTACTGTCTCTATTATAATATGAAAGACCAGCTAGATCTACTGTCTCATATTATGACAGAACAGCTAGATCTTCTGTCTCTATTATATTATGACAGACCAGCTAGATCTACTGTCTCTATTATAATATGACAGACCAGCAAAATCTACTGTCTCTATTAGATTATGACAGACCAGGTAGATCTACTGTCTCTATTCTATTATGACAGACCAGCTAGATCTACTGTCTCTATTATTCTATGACAGACCAGGTAGATCTACTGTATCTATTATATTATGACAGACCAGGTAGATCTACTGTCTCTATTATAATATGAAAGACCAGCGAGATCTACTGTCTCATATTATGACAGAACAGCTAGATCTACTGTCTCTATTCAATTATGACAGACCAGCTAGATGTACTGTCTCTATTATAATATGACAGACCAGCTAGATCTACTGTCTCCATTATAATATGACAGACCAGCTAGATCTACTGTCTCTATTATATTATGACAGACCAGCGACATCTACTGTGTCCATTATAATATGATAGACCAGCTAAATCTAACGTCTCTATTATATTATGACAGACCAGCTAGATCTACTGTCTCTATTATAATATGACAGACCAGCGAGATCAACTGTCTCTATTATAATATGACAGACCAGCTAGATATACTGTCTCATATTATGACAGACCAGCTAGATCTACTGTCTCATATTATGACAGACCAGCTAGATCTACTGTCTCATATTATGACAGAACAGCTAGATCTACTGTCTCCATTATAATATGACAGACCAGCTCGATCTACTGTCTCTATTCTATTATGACAAACCAGCGAGATCTACTGTCTCTATTATAATATGACAGACCAGCAAAATCTACTGTCTCTATTAGATTATGACAGACCAGGTAGATCTACTGTCTCTATTCTATTATGACAGACCAGCGAGATCTACTGTTTCTATTATAATATGAAAGACCAGCGAGATCTACTGTCTCATATTATGACAGAACAGCTAGATCTACTGTCTCTATTCTATTATGACAGACCAGCTAGATGTACTGTCTCTATTATAATATGACAGACCAGCTAGATCTACTGTCTCTATTATAATATGACAGACCAGCTAGATCTACTGTGTCCATTATAATATGATAGACCAGCTAGATCTACTGTCTCCATTATAATATGACAGACCAGCTAGATCTACTGTCTCTATTATATTATGACAGACCAGCTAGATCTACTGTCTCTATTATAATATGACAGACCAGCTAGATCTACTGTCTCTATTATTCTATGACAGACCAGGTAGATCTACTGTATCTATTATATTATGACAGACCAGGTAGATCTACTGTCTCTATTATAGTATGAAAGACCAGCTAGATCTACTGTCTCATATTATGACAGAACAGCTAGATCTACTGTCTCCATTATAATATGACAGACCAGCTCGATCTACTGTCTCTATTAGATTATGACAGACCAGGTAGAACTACTGTCTCTATTCTATTATGACAGACCAGCGAGATCTACTGTCTCTATTATAATATGAAAGACCAGCGAGATCTACTGTCTCATATTATGACAGAACAGCTAGATCTACTGTCTCTATTCTATTATGACAGACCAGCTAGATGTACTGTCTCTATTATAATATGACAGACCAGCTAGATCTACTGTCTCTATCATATTATGACAGACCAGCTAGATCTACTGTCTCTATTATTTTATGACAGACCAGGTAGATCTACTGTCTCTGCTATATTATGACAGACCATCTAGATCTACTGTCTCTATTATAATTTGACAGACCAGCTAGATATACTGTCTCTATTATATTATGACAGACCAGCTAGATCTACTGTCTCTATTATAATATGACAGACCAGCTAGATCTACTGTCTCTATTATTCTATGACAGACCAGGTAGATCTACTGTATCTATTATATTATGACAGACCAGGTAGATCTACTGTCTCTATTATAATATGAAAGACCAGCTAGATCTACTGTCTCATATTATGACAGACCAGCTAGATCTACTGTCTCCATTATAATATGACAGACCAGCTAGATCTTCTGTCTCTATTATATTATGACAGACCAGCTAGATCTACTGTCTCTATTATAATATGACAGACCAGCGAGATCAACTGTCTGTATTATAATATGACAGACCAGCTCGATCTACTGTCTCTATTATATTATGACAGACCAGCTAGATCTACTGTTTCTATTATAACATGAAAGACCAGCTCGATCTACTGTCTCTATTATTTTATGACAGATCAGCTAGATCTACTGTCTCTTTCATAATTTGACAGACCAGCTGGATATACTGTCTCTATTATATTATGACAGACCAGCTAGATCTACTGTTTCTATTATAACATGAAAGACCAGCTCGATCTACTGTCTCTATTATTTTATGACAGATCAGCTAGATCTACTGTCTCTGCTATATTATGACAGACCAGCTAGATCTACTGTCTCTATTATAATTTGACAGACCAGGTAGATCTACCGTCTCTATTATAATATGAAAGAACAGCTAGATCTACTGTCTCTATTCATTATGACAGACCAGCTAGATGTACTGTCTCTATTATAATATGACAGACCAGCTAGATCTACTGTCTCTATTATATTATGACAGACCAGCAAAATCTACTGTCTCTATTAGATTATGACAGACCAGGTAGATCTACTGTCTCTATTCTATTATGACAGACCAGCTAGATCTACTGTCTCTATTATTCTATGACAGACCAGGTAGATCTACTGTATCTATTATATTATGACAGACCAGGTAGATCTACTGTCTCTATTATAATATGAAAGACCAGCGAGATCTACTGTCTCATATTATGACAGAACAGCTAGATCTACTGTCTCTATTCAATTATGACAGACCAGCTAGATGTACTGTCTCTATTATAATATGACAGACCAGCTAGATCTACTGTCTCCATTATAATATGACAGACCAGCTAGATCTACTGTCTCTATTATATTATGACAGACCAGCGACATCTACTGTGTCCATTATAATATGATAGACCAGCTAAATCTAACGTCTCTATTATATTATGACAGACCAGCTAGATCTACTGTCTCTATTATAATATGACAGACCAGCGAGATCAACTGTCTCTATTATAATATGACAGACCAGCTAGATATACTGTCTCATATTATGACAGACCAGCTAGATCTACTGTCTCATATTATGACAGACCAGCTAGATCTACTGTCTCATATTATGACAGAACAGCTAGATCTACTGTCTCCATTATAATATGACAGACCAGCTCGATCTACTGTCTCTATTCTATTATGACAAACCAGCGAGATCTACTGTCTCTATTATAATATGACAGACCAGCAAAATCTACTGTCTCTATTAGATTATGACAGACCAGGTAGATCTACTGTCTCTATTCTATTATGACAGACCAGCGAGATCTACTGTTTCTATTATAATATGAAAGACCAGCGAGATCTACTGTCTCATATTATGACAGAACAGCTAGATCTACTGTCTCTATTCTATTATGACAGACCAGCTAGATGTACTGTCTCTATTATAATATGACAGACCAGCTAGATCTACTGTCTCTATTATAATATGACAGACCAGCTAGATCTACTGTGTCCATTATAATATGATAGACCAGCTAGATCTACTGTCTCCATTATAATATGACAGACCAGCTAGATCTACTGTCTCTATTATATTATGACAGACCAGCTAGATCTACTGTCTCTATTATAATATGACAGACCAGCTAGATCTACTGTCTCTATTATTCTATGACAGACCAGGTAGATCTACAGTATCTATTATATTATGACAGACCAGGTAGATCTACTGTCTCTATTATAGTATGAAAGACCAGCTAGATCTACTGTCTCATATTATGACAGAACAGCTAGATCTACTGTCTCCATTATAATATGACAGACCAGCTCGATCTACTGTCTCTATTAGATTATGACAGACCAGGTAGAACTACTGTCTCTATTCTATTATGACAGACCAGCGAGATCTACTGTCTCTATTATAATATGAAAGACCAGCGAGATCTACTGTCTCATATTATGACAGAACAGCTAGATCTACTGTCTCTATTCTATTATGACAGACCAGCTAGATGTACTGTCTCTATTATAATATGACAGACCAGCTAGATCTACTGTCTCTATCATATTATGACAGACCAGCTAGATCTACTGTCTCTATTATTTTATGACAGACCAGGTAGATCTACTGTCTCTGCTATATTATGACAGACCATCTAGATCTACTGTCTCTATTATAATTTGACAGACCAGCTAGATATACTGTCTCTATTATATTATGACAGACCAACTAGATCTACTGTCTCTATTATAATATGACAGACCAGCTAGATCTACTGTCTCTATTATTCTATGACAGACCAGGTAGATCTACTGTATCTATTATATTATGACAGACCAGGTAGATCTACTGTCTCTATTATAATATGAAAGACCAGCTAGATCTACTGTCTCATATTATGACAGACCAGCTAGATCTACTGTCTCCATTATAATATGACAGACCAGCTAGATCTTCTGTCTCTATTATATTATGACAGACCAGCTAGATCTACTGTCTCTATTATAATATGACAGACCAGCGAGATCAACTGTCTGTATTATAATATGACAGACCAGCTCGATCTACTGTCTCTATTATATTATGACAGACCAGCTAGATCTACTGTTTCTATTATAACATGAAAGACCAGCTCGATCTACTGTCTCTATTATTTTATGACAGATCAGCTAGATCTACTGTCTCTTTCATAATTTGACAGACCAGCTGGATATACTGTCTCTATTATATTATGACAGACCAGCTAGATCTACTGTTTCTATTATAACATGAAAGACCAGCTCGATCTACTGTCTCTATTATTTTATGACAGATCAGCTAGATCTACTGTCTCTGCTATATTATGACAGACCAGCTAGATCTACTGTCTCTATTATAATTTGACAGACCAGCTAGATCTACTGTCTCTATTATTCTATGACAGAACAGGTAGATCTACTGTATCTCTTATATTATGACAGACCAGGTAGATCTACCGTCTCTATTATAATATGAAAGAACAGCTAGATCTACTGTCTCTATTCAATTATGACAGACCAGCTAGATGTACTGTCTCTATTATAATATGACAGACCAGCTAGATCTACTGTCTCTATTATATTATGACAGACCAACGACATCTACTGTGTCCATTATAATATGATAGACCAGCTAAATCTACTGTCTCTATTATATTATGACAGACCAGCTAGATATACTGTCTCATATTATGACAGACCAGCTAGATCTACTGTCTCATATTATGACAGACCAAGTAGATCTACTGTTTCTATTATAACATGAAAGAACAGCTCGATCTACCGTCTCTATTATAATATGAAAGAACAGCTAGATCTACTGTCTCTATTCAATTATGACAGACCAGCTAGATGTACTGTCTCTATTATAATATGACAGACCAGCTAGATCTACTGTCTCTATTATATTATGACAGACCAACGACATCTACTGTGTCCATTATAATATGATAGACCAGCTAGTTCTACTGTCTCTATTATAATATGACAGACCAGCTAGATATACTGTCTCATATTATGACAGACCAGCTAGATCTACTGTCTCATATTATGACAGACCAAGTAGATCTACTGTTTCTATTATAACATGAAAGAACAGCTCGATCTACAGTCTCTATTATTTTATGACAGATCAGCTAGATCTACTGTCTCTATCAAATTATGACAAACCAGCTCGATCTACTGTCTCTATTATTTTATGACAGACCAGGTAGATCTACTGTCTCTGCTATATTATGACAGACCAGGTAGATCTACTGTCTCTGCTATATTATGACAGACCAGCTAGATATACTGTCTCTATTATATTATGACAGACCAGCTAGATCTACTGCCTCTATTATAATATGACAGACCAGCTAGATCTACTGTCTCTATTATTCTATGACAGACCAGGTAGATCTACTGTATCTATTATATTATGACAGACCAGGTAGATCTACTGTCTCTATTATAATATGAAAGACCAGCTAGATCTACTGTCTCATATTATGACAGAACAGCTAGATCTTCTGTCTCTATTATATTATGACAGACCAGCTAGATGTACTGTCTCTATTATAATATGACAGACCAGCTAGATCTACTGTCTCTATTATAATATGACAGACCAGCTAGATCTACTGTGTCCATTATAATATGATAGACCAGCTAGATCTACTGTCTCCATTATAATATGACAGACCAGCTAGATCTACTGTCTCTATTATATTATGACAGACCAGCTAGATCTACTGTCTCTATTATAATATGACAGACCAGCTAGATCTACTGTCTCTATTATTCTATGACAGACCAGGTAGATCTACTGTATCTATTATATTATGACAGACCAGGTAGATCTACTGTCTCTATTATAGTATGAAAGACCAGCTAGATCTACTGTCTCATATTATGACAGAACAGCTAGATCTACTGTCTCCATTATAATATGACAGACCAGCTCGATCTACTGTCTCTATTAGATTATGACAGACCAGGTAGAACTACTGTCTCTATTCTATTATGACAGACCAGCGAGATCTACTGTCTCTATTATAATATGAAAGACCAGCGAGATCTACTGTCTCATATTATGACAGAACAGCTAGATCTACTGTCTCTATTCTATTATGACAGACCAGCTAGATGTACTGTCTCTATTATAATATGACAGACCAGCTAGATCTACTGTCTCTATCATATTATGACAGACCAGCTAGATCTACTGTCTCTATTATTTTATGACAGACCAGGTAGATCTACTGTCTCTGCTATATTATGACAGACCATCTAGATCTACTGTCTCTATTATAATTTGACAGACCAGCTAGATATACTGTCTCTATTATATTATGACAGACCAGCTAGATCTACTGTCTCTATTATAATATGACAGACCAGCTAGATCTACTGTCTCTATTATTCTATGACAGACCAGGTAGATCTACTGTATCTATTATATTATGACAGACCAGGTAGATCTACTGTCTCTATTATAATATGAAAGACCAGCTAGATCTACTGTCTCATATTATGACAGACCAGCTAGATCTACTGTCTCCATTATAATATGACAGACCAGCTAGATCTTCTGTTTCTATTATAACATGGAAGACCAGCTCGATCTACTGTCTCTATTATTTTATGACAGATCAGCTAGATCTACTGTCTCTTTCATAATTTGACAGACCAGCTGGATATACTGTCTCTATTATATTATGACAGACCAGCTAGATCTACTGTTTCTATTATTTTATGACAGATCAGCTAGATCTACTGTCTCTGCTATATTATGACAGACCAGCTAGATCTACTGTCTCTATTATAATTTGACAGACCAGCTAGATCTACTGTCTCTATTATTCTATGACAGAACAGGTAGATCTACTGTATCTCTTATATTATGACAGACCAGCTAGATCTACTGTCTCCATTATAATATGACAGACCAGCTAGATCTTCTGTTTCTATTATAACATGAAAGACCAGCTCGATCTACTGTCTCTATTATTTTATGACAGATCAGCTAGATCTACTGTCTCTTTCATAATTTGACAGACCAGCTGGATATACTGTCTCTATTATTTTATGACAGATCAGCTAGATCTACTGTCTCTTTCATAATTTGACAGACCAGCTGGATATACTGTCTCTATTATATTATGACAGACCAGCTAGATCTACTGTTTCTATTATAACATGAAAGACCAGCTCGATCTACTGTCTCTATTATTTTATGACAGATCAGCTAGATCTACTGTCTCTGCTATATTATGACAGACCAGCTAGATCTACTGTCTCTATTATAATTTGACAGACCAGCTAGATCTACTGTCTCTATTATTCTATGACAGAACAGGTAGATCTACTGTATCTCTTATATTATGACAGACCAGGTAGATCTACCGTCTCTATTATAATATGAAAGAACAGCTAGATCTACTGTCTCTATTCAATTATGACAGACCAGCTAGATGTACTGTCTCTATTATAATATGACAGACCAGCTAGATCTACTGTCTCTATTATATTATGACAGACCAACGACATCTACTGTGTCCATTATAATATGATAGACCAGCTAAATCTACTGTCTCTATTATATTATGACAGACCAGCTAGATCTACTGTCTCTATTATAATATGACAGACCAGCGAGATCAACTGTCTGTATTATAATATGACAGACCAGCTCGATCTACTGTCTCTATTATAATGTGACAGACCAGCTAGTTCTACTGTCTCTATTATAATATGACAGACCAGCTAGATATACTGTCTCATATTATGACAGACCAGCTAGATCTACTGTCTCATATTATGACAGACCAAGTAGATCTACTGTTTCTATTATAACATGAAAGAACAGCTCGATCTACAGTCTCTATTATTTTATGACAGATCAGCTAGATCTACTGTCTCTATCAAATTATGACAAACCAGCTCGATCTACTGTCTCTATTATTTTATGACAGACCAGGTAGATCTACTGTCTCTGCTATATTATGACAGACCAGGTAGATCTACTGTCTCTGCTATATTATGACAGACCAGCTAGATATACTGTCTCTATTATATTATGACAGACCAGCTAGATCTACTGCCTCTATTATAATATGACAGACCAGCTAGATCTACTGTCTCTATTATTCTATGACAGACCAGGTAGATCTACTGTATCTATTATATTATGACAGACCAGGTAGATCTACTGTCTCTATTATAATATGAAAGACCAGCTAGATCTACTGTCTCATATTATGACAGAACAGCTAGATCTTCTGTCTCTATTATATTATGACAGACCAGCTAGATCTACTGTCTCTATAATAACATGACAGACCAGCAAAATCTACTGTCTCTATTAGATTATGACAGACCAGGTAGATCTACTGTCTCTATTCTATTATGACAGACCAGCTAGATCTACTGTCTCTATTCTATTATGACAGACCAGGTAGATCTACTGTATCTATTATATTATGACAGACCAGCGAGATCTACTGTCTCATATTATGACAGACCAGCTAGATCTACTGTCTCATATTATGACAGACCAGCTAGATCTACTGTCTCATATTATGACAGAACAGCTAGATCTACTGTCTCCATTATAATATGACAGACCAGCTCGATCTACTGTCTCTATTCTATTATGACAAACCAGCGAGATCTACTGTCTCTATTATAATATGACAGACCAGCAAAATCTACTGTCTCTATTAGATTATGACAGACCAGGTAGATCTACTGTCTCTATTCTATTATGACAGACCAGCGAGATCTACTGTTTCTATTATAATATGAAAGACCAGCGAGATCTACTGTCTCATATTATGACAGAACAGCTAGATCTACTGTCTCTATTCTATTATGACAGACCAGCTAGATGTACTGTCTCTATTATAATATGACAGACCAGCTAGATCTACTGTCTCTATTATAATATGACAGACCAGCTAGATCTACTGTGTCCATTATAATATGATAGACCAGCTAGATCTACTGTCTCTATTATATTATGACAGACCAGCTAGATCTACTGTCTCCATTATAATATGACAGACCAGCTAGATCTACTGTCTCTATTATATTATGACAGACCAGCTAGATCTACTGTCTCTATTATAATATGACAGACCAGCTAGATCTACTGTCTCTATTATTCTATGACAGACCAGGTAGATCTACTGTATCTATTATATTATGACAGACCAGGTAGATCTACTGTCTCTATTATAGTATGAAAGACCAGCTAGATCTACTGTCTCATATTATGACAGAACAGCTAGATCTACTGTCTCCATTATAATATGACAGACCAGCTCGATCTACTGTCTCTATTAGATTATGACAGACCAGGTAGAACTACTGTCTCTATTCTATTATGACAGACCAGCGAGATCTACTGTCTCTATTATAATATGAAAGACCAGCGAGATCTACTGTCTCATATTATGACAGAACAGCTAGATCTACTGTCTCTATTCTATTATGACAGACCAGCTAGATGTACTGTCTCTATTATAATATGACAGACCAGCTAGATCTACTGTCTCTATCATATTATGACAGACCAGCTAGATCTACTGTCTCTATTATTTTATGACAGACCAGGTAGATCTACTGTCTCTGCTATATTATGACAGACCATCTAGATCTACTGTCTCTATTATAATTTGACAGACCAGCTAGATATACTGTCTCTATTATATTATGACAGACCAGCTAGATCTACTGTCTCTATTATAATATGACAGACCAGCTAGATCTACTGTCTCTATTATTCTATGACAGACCAGGTAGATCTACTGTATCTATTATATTATGACAGACCAGGTAGATCTACTGTCTCTATTATAATATGAAAGACCAGCTAGATCTACTGTCTCATATTATGACAGACCAGCTAGATCTACTGTCTCCATTATAATATGACAGACCAGCTAGATCTTCTGTCTCTATTATATTATGACAGACCAGCTAGATCTACTGTCTCTATTATAATATGACAGACCAGCGAGATCAACTGTCTGTATTATAATATGACAGACCAGCTCGATCTACTGTCTCTATTATATTATGACAGACCAGCTAGATCTACTGTTTCTATTATAACATGAAAGACCAGCTCGATCTACTGTCTCTATTATTTTATGACAGATCAGCTAGATCTACTGTCTCTTTCATAATTTGACAGACCAGCTGGATATACTGTCTCTATTATATTATGACAGACCAGCTAGATCTACTTTTTCTATTATAACATGAAAGACCAGCTCGATCTACTGTCTCTATTATTTTATGACAGATCAGCTAGATCTACTGTCTCTGCTATATTATGACAGACCAGCTAGATCTACTGTCTCTATTATAATTTGACAGACCAGCTAGATCTACTGTCTCTATTATTCTATGACAGAACAGGTAGATCTACTGTATCTCTTATATTATGACAGACCAGGTAGATCTACCGTCTCTATTATAATATGAAAGAACAGCTAGATCTACTGTCTCTATTCAATTATGACAGACCAGCTAGATGTACTGTCTCTATTATAATATGACAGACCAGCTAGATCTACTGTCTCCATTATAATATGACAGACCAGCTAGATCTACTGTCTCTATTATATTATGACAGACCAACGACATCTACTGTGTCCATTATAATATGATAGACCAGCTAAATCTACTGTCTCTATTATATTATGACAGACCAGCTAGATCTACTGTCTCTATTATAATATGACAGACCAGCTAGATATACTGTCTCATATTATGACAGACCAGCTAGATCTACTGTCTCATATTATGACAGACCAAGTAGATCTACTGTTTCTATTATAACATGAAAGAACAGCTCGATCTACAGTCTCTATTATTTTATGACAGATCAGCTAGATCTACTGTCTCTATCAAATTATGACAAAACCAGCTCGATCTACTGTCTCTATTATTTTATGACAGACCAGGTAGATCTACTGTCTCTGCTATATTATGACAGACCAGGTAGATCTACTGTCTCTGCTATATTATGACAGACCAGCTAGATATACTGTCTCTATTATATTATGACAGACCAGCTAGATCTACTGCCCTCTATTATAATATGACAGACCAGCTAGATCTACTGTCTCTATTATTCTATGACAGACCAGGTAGATCTACTGTATCTATTATATTATGACAGACCAGGTAGATCTACTGTCTCTATTATAATATGAAAGACCAGCTAGATCTACTGTCTCATATTATGACAGAACAGCTAGATCTTCTGTCTCTATTATATTATGACAGACCAGCTAGATCTACTGTCTCTATTATAATATGACAGACCAGCAAAATCTACTGTCTCTATTAGATTATGACAGACCAGGTAGATCTACTGTCTCTATTCTATTATGACAGACCAGCTAGATCTACTGTCTCTATTATTCTATGACAGACCAGGTAGATCTACTGTATCTATTATATTATGACAGACCAGGTAGATCTACTGTCTCTATTATAATATGAAAGACCAGCGAGATCTACTGTCTCATATTATGACAGAACAGCTAGATCTACTGTCTCTATTCTATTATGACAGACCAGCTAGATGTACTGTCTCTATTATAATATGACAGACCATCTAGATCTACTGTCTCTATTATAATATGACAGACCAGCTAGATCTACTGTGTCCATTATAATATGATAGACCAGCTAGATCTACTGTCTCTATTATATTATGACAGACCAGCTAGATCTACTGTCTCTATTATAATATGACAGACCAGCGAGATCAACTGTCTGTATTATAATTTGACAGACCAGCTAGATATACTGTCTCTATTATATAATGACAGACCAGCTAGATCTACTGTCTCCATTATAATATGACAGGCCAGCTAGATCTACTGTCTCTATTATATTATGACAGACCAGCTAGATCTACTGTCTCTATTATAATATGACAGACCAGCTAGATCTACTGTCTCTATTATTCTATGACAGACCAGGTAGATCTACTGTATCTATTATATTATGACAGACCAGGTAGATCTACTGTCTCTATTATAGTATGAAAGACCAGCTAGATCTACTGTCTCATATTATGACAGAACAGCTAGATCTACTGTCTCCATTATAATATGACAGACCAGCTCGATCTACTGTCTCTATTAGATTATGACAGACCAGGTAGAACTACTGTCTCTATTCTATTATGACAGACCAGCGAGATCTACTGTCTCTATTATAATATGAAAGACCAGCGAGATCTACTGTCTCATATTATGACAGAACAGCTAGATCTACTGTCTCTATTCTATTATGACAGACCAGCTAGATGTACTGTCTCTATTATAATATGACAGACCAGCTAGATCTACTGTCTCTATCATATTATGACAGACCAGCTAGATCTACTGTCTCTATTATTTTATGACAGACCAGGTAGATCTACTGTCTCTGCTATATTATGACAGACCAGCTAGATCTACTGTCTCTATTATAATTTGACAGACCAGCTAGATCTACTGTCTCTATTATTCTATGACAGAACAGGTAGATCTACTGTATCTCTTATATTATGACAGACCAGGTAGATCTACCGTCTCTATTATAATATGAAAGAACAGCTAGATCTACTGTCTCTATTCAATTATGACAGACCAGCTAGATGTACTGTCTCTATTATAATATGACAGACCAGCTAGATCTACTGTCTCCATTATAATATGACAGACCAGCTAGATCTACTGTCTCTATTATATTATGACAGACCAACGACATCTACTGTGTCCATTATAATATGATAGACCAGCTAAATCTACTGTCTCTATTATATTATGACAGACCAGCTAGATCTACTGTCTCTATTATAATATGACAGACCAGCGAGATCAACTGTCTGTATTATAATATGACAGACCAGCTCGATCTACTGTCTCTATTATAATTTGACAGACCAGCTAGTTCTACTGTCTCTATTATAATATGACAGACCAGCTAGATATACTGTCTCATATTATGACAGACTAGCTAGATCTACTGTCTCATATTATGACAGACCAAGTAGATCTACTGTTTCTATTATAACATGAAAGAACAGCTCGATCTACAGTCTCTATTATTTTATGACAGATCAGCTAGATCTACTGTCTCTATCAAATTATGACAAACCAGCTCGATCTACTGTCTCTATTATTTTATGACAGACCAGGTAGATCTACTGTCTCTGCTATATTATGACAGACCAGGTAGATCTACTGTCTCTGCTATATTATGACAGACCAGCTAGATATACTGTCTCTATTATATTATGACAGACCAGCTAGATCTACTGCCTCTATTATAATATGACAGACCAGCTAGATCTACTGTCTCTATTATTCTATGACAGACCAGGTAGATCTACTGTATCTATTATATTATGACAGACCAGGTAGATCTACTGTCTCTATTATAATATGAAAGACCAGCTAGATCTACTGTCTCATATTATGACAGAACAGCTAGATCTTCTGTCTCTATTATATTATGACAGACCAGCTAGATCTACTGTCTCTATTATAATATGACAGACCAGCAAAATCTACTGTCTCTATTAGATTATGACAGACCAGGTAGATCTACTGTCTCTATTCTATTATGACAGACCAGCTAGATCTACTGTCTCTATTATTCTATGACAGACCAGGTAGATCTACTGTATCTATTATATTATGACAGACCAGGTAGATCTACTGTCTCTATTATAATATGAAAGACCAGCGAGATCTACTGTCTCATATTATGAAGGAACAGCTAGATCTACTGTCTCTATTCTATTATGACAGACCAGCTAGATGTACTGTCTCTATTATAATATGACAGACCAGCTAGATCTACTGTCTCTATTATAATATGACAGACCAGCTAGATCTACTGTGTCCATTATAATATGATAGACCAGCTAGATCTACTGTCTCTATTATATTATGACAGACCAGCTAGATCTACTGTCTCTATTATAATATGACAGACCAGCGAGATCAACTGTCTGTATTATAATTTGACAGACCAGCTAGATATACTGTCTCTATTATATAATGACAGACCAGCTAGATCTACTGTTTCTATTATAACATGAAAGACCAGCTCAATCTACTGTCTATTATTTTATGACAGATCAGCTAGATCTACTGTCTCTATCATAATTTGACAGACCAGCTAGATATACTGTCTCTATTATATTATGACAGACCAGCTAGATCTACTGTTTCTATTATATAATGAAAGACCAGCTCAATCTACTGTCTCTATTATTTTATGACAGATCAGCTAGATCTACTGTCTCTATTATATTATGACAGACCAGCTAGATCTACTGTCTCTATTATAATATGACAGACCAGCTAGATCTACTGTCTCTATTATTCTATGACAGAACAGGTAGATCTACTGTATCTATTATATTATGACAGACCAGGTAGATCTACCGTCTCTATTATAATATGAAAGACCAGCTAGATCTACTGTCTCATATTATGACAGAACAGCTAGATCTACTGTCTCTATTCATTATGACAGACCAGCTAGATGTACTGTCTCTATTATAATATGATAGACCAGCTAAATCTACTGTCTCTATTATATTATGACAGACCAGCTAGATCTACTGTCTCTATTATAATATGACAGACCAGCGAGATCAACTGTCTGTATTATAATATGACAGACCAGCTCGATCTACTGTCTCTATTATAATGTGACAGACCAGCTAGATCTACTATCTCTATTCTATTATGACAGACCAGCTATATCTACTGTCCCCATTATAATATGACAGACCAGCTAGATCTACTGTCTCTATTATAATATGACAGACCAGCTAGATATACTGTCTCATATTATGACAGACCAGCTAGATCTACTGTCTCATATTATGACAGACCAGGTAGATCTACTGTTTCTATTATAACATGAAAGAACAGCTCGATCTACAGTCTCTATTATTTTATGACAGATCAGCTAGATCTACTGTCTCCATTAAGATATGACAGACCAGCTAGATCTACTGTCTCTATTATATTATGACAGACCAGCGACATCTACTGTGTCCATTATAATATGATATACCAGCTAAATCTACTGTCTCTATTATATTATGACAGACCAGCTAGATCTACTGTCTCTATTATATTATGACAGACCAGCAACATCTACTGTGTCCATTATAGTATGATAGACCAGCTAGATATACTGTCTCTATTATATTATGACAGACCAGCTAGATCTACTGTCTCTATTATTCTATGACAGACCAGGTAGATCTACTGTATCTATTATATTATGACAGACCAGGTAGATCTACTGTCTCTATTATAATATGAAAGACCAGCTAGATCTACTGTCTCATATTATGACAGAACAGCTAGATCTACTGTCTCTATACAATTATGACAGACCAGCCATATGTACTGTCTCTATTATAATATGACAGACCAGCTAGATGTACTGTCTCCATTATAATATGACAGACCAGCTAGATCTACTGTCTCTATTATATTATGACAGACCAGCGACATCTACTGTGTCCATTATAATATGATAGACCAGCTAAATCTACTGTCTCTATTATATTATGACAGACCAGCTAGATCTACTGTCTCTATTATAATATGACAGACCAGCGAGATCAACTGTCTGTATGATAATATGACAGACCAGCTCGATCTACTGTCTCTATTATAATGTGACAGACCAGCTAGATCTACTGTCTCTATTCTATTATGACAGACAAGCTAGATGTACTGTCTCCATTATAATATGACAGACCAGCTAGATCTACTGGCTCTATTATAATATGACAGACCAGCTAGATATACTGTGTCCATTATAATATGATAGACCAGCTAGATCTACTGTCTCTATTATATTATGACAGACCAGCTAGATCTACTGTCTCTATTATAATATGACAGACCAGCGAGATCAACTTTCTGTATTATAATATGACAGACCAGCTCGATCTACTGTCTCTATTATAATTTGACAGACCAGCTAGATATACTGTCTCTATTATATTATGACAGACCAGCTAGATCTACTGTTTCTATTATAACATGAAAGACCAGCTCGATCTACTGTCTCTATTATTTTATGACAGATCAGCTAGATCTACTGTCTCTATCATAATTTGACATACCAGCTAGATATACTGTCTCTATTATATTATGACAGACCAGCTAGATCTACTGTTTCTATTATAACATGAAAGACCAGCTCGATCTACTGTCTCTATTATTTTATGACAGATCAGCTAGATCTACTGTCTCTGCTATATTATGACAGACCAGCTAGATCTACTGTCTCTATTATAATTTGACAGACCAGCTAGATATACTGTCTCTATTATATTATGACAGACCAGCTAGATCTACTGTCTCTATTATAATATGACAGACCAGCTAGATCTACTGTCTCTATTATTCTATGACAGACCAGGTAGATCTACTGTATCTATTATATTATGACAGACCAGGTAGATCTACTGTCTCTATTATAATATGAAAGACCAGCCAGATCTACTGTCTCATATTATGACAGAACAGCTAGATCTACTGTCTCTATACAATTATGACAGACCAGCTAGATGTACTGTCTCCATTATAATATGACAGACCAGCTAGATGTACTGTCTCCATTATAATATGACAGACCAGCTAGATGTACTTTCTCCATTATAATATGACAGACCAGCTAGATCTACTGTCTCTATTATATTATGACAGACCAGCGACATCTACTGTGTCCATTATAATATGATAGACCAGCTAAATCTACTGTCTCTATTATATTATGACAGACCAGCTAGATGTACTGTCTCCATTATAATATGACAGACCAGCTAGATCTACTGTCTCTATTATATTATGACAGACCAGCGACACCTACTGTGTCCATTATAATATGATAGACCAGCTAAATCTACTGTCTCTATTATATTATGACAGACCAGCTAGATCTACTGTCTCTATTATAATATGACAGACCAGCTCGATCTACTGTCTCTATTATAATTTGACAGACCAGCTAGATATACTGTCTCTATTATGTTATGACAGACCAGCTAGATCTACTGTTTCTATTATAACATGAAAGACCAGCTCGATCTACTGTCTCTATTATTTTATGACAGATCAGCTAGATCTAGTGTCTCTATCATAATTTGACAGACCAGCTAGATATACTGTCTCTATTATATTATGACAGACCAGCTAGATCTACTGTTTCTATTATAACATGAAAGACCAGCTCGATCTACTGTCTCTAATATTTTATGACAGATCAGCTAGATCTACTGTCTCTGCTATATTATGACAGACCAGCTAGATCTACTGTCTCTATTATAATTTGACAGACCAGCTAGATATACTGTCTCTATTATATTATGACAGACCAGCTAGATCTACTGTCTCTATTATAATATGACAGACCAGCTAGATCTACTGTCTCTATTATTCTATGACAGACCATGTAGATCTACTGTATCTATTATATTATGACAGACCAGGTAGATCTACTGTCTCTATTATAATATGAAAGACCAGCTAGATCTACTGTCTCATATTATGACAGAACAGCTAGATCTACTGTCTCTATACAATTATGAGAGACCAGCCAGATGTACTGTCTCTATTATAATATGACAGACCAGCTAGATGTACTGTCTCCATTATAATATGACAGACCAGCTAGATCTACTGTCTCTATTATATTATGACAGACCAGCGACATCTACTGTGTCCATTATAAAATGATAGACCAGCTAAATCTACTGTCTCTATTATATTATGACAGACCAGCTAGATCTACTGTCTCTATTATAATATGACAGACCAGCGAGATCAACTGTCTGTATGATAATATGACAGACCAGCTCGATCTACTGTCTCTATTATAATGTGACAGACCAGCTAGATCTACTGTCTCTATTATATTATGACAGACCAGCTAGATCTACTGTCTCTATTATATTATGACAGACCAGCTAGATCTACTGTCTCTATTATAATGTGACAGACCAGCTAGATCTACTATCTCTATTCTATTATGACAGACCAGCTAGATCTACTGTCCCCATTATAATATGACAGACCAGCTAGATCTACTGTCTCTATTATAATGTGACAGACCAGCTAGATATACTGTCTCATATTATGACAGACCAGCTAGATCTACTGTCTCTATTATATTATGACAGACCAGGTAGATCTACTGTTTCTATTATAACATGAAAGAACAGCTCAATCTACAGTCTCTATTATTTTATGACAGATCAGCTAGATCTACTGTCTCTATCATATTATGACAGACCAGCTCGATCTACTGTCTCTATTATTTTATGACAGACCAGGTAGATCTACTGTCTCTGCTATATTATGACAGACCAGCTAGATCTACTGTCTCTATTATAATTTGACAGACCAGCTAGATATACTGTCTCTATTATATTATGACAGACCAGCTAGATCTACTGTTTCTATTATAACATGAAAGACCAGCTCGATCTACTGTCTCTAGTATTTTATGACAGATCAGCTAGATCTACTGTCTCTATCATATTATGACAGACCAGCTAGATCTACTGTCTCTATTATTTTATGACAGACCAGGTAGATCTACTGTCTCTGCTATATTATGACAGACCATCTAGATCTACTGGCTCTATTATAATTTGACAGACCAGCCAGATATACTGTCTCTATTATATTATGACAGACCAGCTCGATCTACTGTCTCTATTATTCTATGACAGACTAGGTAGATCTACTGTATCTATGATATTATGACAGACCAGGTAGATCTACTGTCTCTATTATAATATGAAAGACCAGCTAGATCTACTGTCTCATATTATGACAGAACAGCTAGATCTACTGTCTCCATTATAATATGACAGACCAGCTCGATCTACTGTCTCTATTCTATTATGACAGACCAGCGAGATCTACTGTCTCTATTATAATATGACAGAACAGCAAAATCTACTGTCTCTATTAGATTATGACAGACCAGGTAGATCTACTGTCTCTATTCTATTATGACAGACCAGCGAGATCTACTGTCTCTATTATAATATGAAAGACCAGCTCGATCTACTGTCTCTATTATTTTATGACAGATCCGCTATATCTACTGTCTCTGCTATATTATGACAGACCAGCTAGATCTACTGTCTCTATTATAATTTGACAGACCAGCTAGATATACTGTCTCTATTATATTATGACAGACCAGCTAGATCTACTGTCTCTATTATAATATGACAGACATTTACATTACATTTACATTTAAGTCATTTAGCAGACGCTCTTATCCTGAGCAACTTACAAATTGGTGCATACACCTTATGACATCCAGTGGAACAGCCACTTTACAATAGTGCATCTAAATCTTTTTAGGGGGTGAGAAGGATTACTTACCCTATTCTAGGTATTCCTTGAAGAGGTGGGGTTTCAGGTGTCTCCGGAAGGTGGTGATTGACTCCGCTGTCCTGGCGTCGTGAGGGAGTTTGTTCCACCATTGGGGGCCAGAGCAGCAAACAGTTTTGACTGGGCTGAGCGGGAACTGTACTTCCTCAGTGGTAGGGAGGCGAGCAGGCCAGAGGTGGATGAACGCAGTGCCCTTGTTTGGGTGTAGGGCCTGATCAGAGCCTGGAGGTACTGAGGTGCCGTTCCTCACAGCTCCGTAGGCAAGCACCATGGTCTTGTAGCGGATGCGAGCTTCAACTGGAAGCCAGTGGAGAGAGCGGAGGAGCGGGGTGACGTGAGAGAACTTGTGAAGGTTGAACACCAGACGGGCTGCGGCGTTCTGGATGAGTTGTAGGGGTTTAATGGCACAGGCAGGAGCCCAGCCAACAGCGAGTTGCAGTAATCCAGACGGGAGATGACAAGTGCCTGGATTAGGACCTGCGCCGCTTCCTGTGTGAGGCAGGGTCGTACTCTGCGGATGTTGTAGAGCATGAACCTACAGGAACGGGCCACCGCCTTGATGTTAGTTGAGAACGACAGGGTGTTGTCCAGGATCACGCCAAGGTTCTTAGCGCTCTGGGAGGAGGACACAATGGAGTTGTCAACCGTGATGGCGAGATCATGGAACGGGAAGTCCTTCCCCGGGAGGAAGAGCAGCTCCGTCTTGCCGAGGTTCAGCTTGAGGTGGTGATCCGTCATCCACACTGATATGTCTGCCAGACATGCAGAGATGCGATTCGCCACCTGGTCATCAGAAGGGGGAAAGGAGAAGATTAATTGTGTGTCGTCTGCATAGCAATGATAGGAGAGACCATGTGAGGTTATGACAGAGCCAAGTGACTTGGTGTATAGCGAGAATAGGAGAGGGCCTAGAACAGAGCCCTGGGGGACACCAGTGGTGAGAGCGCGTGGTGAGGAGACAGATTCTCGCCACGCCACCTGGTAGGAGCGACCTGTCAGGTAGGACGCAATCCAAGCGTGGGCCGCGCCGGGAGATGCCCAACCCGGAGAGGGTGGAGAGGAGGATCTGATGGTTCACAGTATCGAAGGCAGCCGATAGGTCTAGAAGGATGAGAGCAGAGGAGAGAGAGTTAGCTTTAGCAGTGCGGAGCGCCTCCGTGATACAGAGAAGAGCAGTCTCAGTTGAATGACTAGTCTTGAAACCTGACTGATTTGGATCAAGAAGGTCATTCAGAGAGAGATAGCGGGAGAGCTGGCCAAGGACGGCACGTTCAAGAGTTTTGGAGAGAAAAGAAAGAAGGGATACTGGTCTGTAGTTGTTGACATCGGAGGGATCGAGTGTAGGTTTCTTCAGAAGGGGTGCAACTCTCGCTCTCTTGAAGACGGAAGGGACGTAGCCAGCGGTCAGGGATGAGTTGATGAGCGAGGTGAGGTAAGGGAGAAGGTCTCCGGAAATGGTCTGGAGAAGAGAGGAGGGGATAGGGTCAAGCGGGCAGGTTGTTGGGCGGCCGGCCGTCACAAGACGCAAGATTTCTTTAGAGAGAGAGGGGAGAAAGAGGTCAGAGCACAGGGTAGGGCAGTGTGAGCAGAACCAGCGGTGCCGTTTGACTTAGCAACGAGGATCGGATGTCGTCGACCTTCTTTTCAAAATGGTTGACGAAGTCATCTGCAGAGAGGGAGGAGGGGGGATTCAGGAGGGAGGAGAAGGTGGCAAAGAGCTTCCTAGGGTTAGAGGCAGATGCTTGGAATTTAGAGTGGAAAAAATGGCTTTAGCAGCAGAGACAGAGGAGGAAAATGTAGAGAGGAGGGAGTGAAAGGATGCCAGGTCCGCAGGGAGGCGAGTTTTCCTCCATTTCCGCCTCGGCTGCCCGGATCTACTGTCTCTATTATAATATGACAGACCAGCAAAATCTACTGTCTCTATTAGATTATGACAGACCAGGTAGATCTACTGTCTCTATTCTATTATGACAGACCAGCGAGATCTACTGTCTCTATTATAATATGAAAGACCAGCTCGATCTACTGTCTCTATTATTTTATGACAGATCAGCTAGATCTACTGTCTCTATCATAATTTGACAGACCAGCTAGATATACTGTCTCTATTATATTATGACAGACCAGCTAGATCTACTGTTTCTATTATAACATGAAAGACCAGCTCGATCTACTGTCTCTATTATTTTATGACAGATCCGCTAGATCTACTGTCTCTGCTATATTATGAAAGACCAGCTAGATCTACTGTCTCTATTATAATTTGACAGACCAGCTAGATATACTGTCTCTATTATATTATGACAGACCAGCTAGATCTACTGTCTCTATTATAATATGACAGACCAGCTAGATCTACTGTCTCTATTATTCTATGACAGACCAGCTAGATCTACTGTCTCATATTATGACAGAACAGCTAGATCTACTGTCTCTATTCTATTATGACAGACCAGCTAGATGTACTGTCTCTATTATAATATGACAGACCAGCTAGATCTACTGTCTCCATTATAATATGACAGACCAGCTAGATCTACTGTCTCTATTATATTATGACAGACCAGCGACATCTACTGTGTCCATTATAATGTGACAGACCAGCGAGATCAACTGTCTGTATTATAATATGACAGACCAGCTCGATCTACTGTCTCTATTATAATGTGACAGACCAGCTAGATCTACTATCTCTATTCTATTATGACAGACCAGCTAGATCTACTGTCTCTATTATAATTTGACAGACCAGCTAGATATACTGTCTCTATTATATTATGACAGACCAGCTAGATCTACTGTCTCTATTATAATATGACAGACCAGCTAGATCTACTGTCTCTATTATTCTATGACGGACCAGGTAGATCTACTGTATCTATTATAATATGAAAGACCAGGTAGATCTACTGTCTCATATTATGACAGAACAGCTAGATCTACTGTCTCCATTATAATATGACAGACCAGCTCGATCTACTGTCTCTATTCTATTATGACAGACCAGCGAGATCTACTGTCTCTATTAGATTATGACAGACCAGGTAGATCTACTGTCTCTATTATAATTTGACAGACCAGCTAGATATACTGTCTCTATTATATTATGACAGACCAGCTAGATCTACTGTCTCTATTATATTATGACAGACCAGCGAGATCAACTGTCTGTATTATAATATGACAGACCAGGTAGATCTACTGTCTCTATTATAATATGACAGACCAGGTAGATCTACTGTTTCTATTATAACATGAAAGACCAGCTCGATCTACTGTCTCTAGTATTTTATGACAGATCAGCTAGATCTACTGTCTCTATCATATTATGACAGACCAGCTAGATCTACTGCCTCTATTATTTTATGACAGACCAGGTAGATCTACTGTCTCTGCTATATTATGACAGACCATCTAGATCTACTGTCTCTATTATAATTTGACAGACCAGCTAGATATACTGTCTCTATTATATTATGACAGACCAGCTAGATCTACTGTCTCTATTATAATATGACAGACCAGCTAGATCTACTGTCTCTATTATAATATGACAGACCAGCTAGATCTACTGTCTCTATTATTCTATGACAGACCAGGTAGATCTACTGTATCTATTATATTATGACAGACCAGGTAGATCTACTATCTCCATTATAATATGACAGACCAGCTCGATCTACTGTCTCTATTCTATTATGACAGACCAGCGAGATCTACTGTCTCTATTATAATATGACAGACCAGCAAAATCTACTGTCTCTATTAGATTATGACAGACCAGGTAGATCTACTGTCTCTATTCTATTATGACAGACCAGCGAGATCTACTGTCTCTATTATAATATGAAAGACCAGCTCGATCTACTGTCTCTATTATTTTATGACAGATCAGCTAGATCGACTGTCTCTATCATAATTTGACAGACCAGCTAGATATACTGTCTCTATTATATTATGACAGAACAGCTAGATCTACTGTTTCTATTATAACATGAAAGACCAGCTCGATCTACTGTCTCTATTATTTTATGACAGATCCGCTATATCTACTTTCTCTGCTATATTATGACAGACCAGCTAGATCTACTGTCTCTATTATAATTTGACAGACCAGCTAGATATACTGTCTCTATTATATTATGACAGACCAGCTAGATCTACTGTCTCATATTATGACAGAACAGCTAGATCTAATGTCTCTATTATATTATGACAGACCAGCTAGATGTACTGTCTCTATTATAATATGACAGACCAGCTAGATCTACTGGCTCTATTATAATATGACAGACCAGCTAGATATACTGTGTCCATTATATTATTATTATTATTATTATTATATTATTATTATTATTATATGATAGACCAGCTAGATCTACTGTCTCTATTATATTATGACAGACCAGCTAGATCTACTGTTTCTATTATAACATGAAAGACCAGCTCGATCTACTGTCTCTATTATTTTATGACAGATCCGCTATATCTACTGTCTCTGCTATATTATGACAGACCAGCTAGATCTACTGTCTCTATTATAATTTGACAGACCAGCTAGATATACTGTCTCTATTATATTATGACAGACCAGCTAGATCTACTGTCTCTATTATTCTATGACAGACCAGCTAGATCTACTGTCTCATATTATGACAGAACAGCTAGATCTAATGTCTCTATTATATTATGACAGACCAGCTAGATGTACTGTCTCTATTATAATATGACAGACCAGCTAGATCTACTGGCTCTATTATAATATGACAGACCAGCTAGATATACTGTGTCCATTATATTATTATTATTATTATTATTATATTATTATTATTATTATATGATAGACCAGCTAGATCTACTGTCTCTATTATATTATGACAGACCAGCTAGATCTACTGTCTCTATTATAATATGACAGACCAGCGAGATCAACTTTCTGTATTATAATATGACAGACCAGCTCGATCTACTGTCTCTATTATAATTTGACAGACCAGCTAGATATACTGTCTCTATTATATTATGACAGACCAGCTAGATCTACTGTTTCTATTATAACATGAAAGACCAGCGAGATCTACTGTCTCTATTATAATATGACAGACCAGCAAAATCTACTGTCTCTATTAGATTATGACAGACCAGGTAGATCTACTGTCTCTATTCTATTATGACAGACCAGCGAGATCTACTGTCTCTATTATAATATGAAAGACCAGCTCGATCTACTGTCTCTATTATTTTATGACAGATCAGCTAGATCGACTGTCTCTATCATAATTTGACAGACCAGCTAGATATACTGTCTCTATTATATTATGACAGAACAGCTAGATCTACTGTTTCTATTATAACATGAAAGACCAGCTCGATCTACTGTCTCTATTATTTTATGACAGATCCGCTATATCTACTTTTCTGCTATATTATGACAGACCAGCTAGATCTACTGTCTCTATTATAATTTGACAGACCAGCTAGATATACTGTCTCTATTATATTATGACAGACCAGCTAGATCTACTGTCTCTATTATAATATGACAGACCAGCTAGATCTACTGTCTCATATTATGACAGAACAGCTAGATCTAATGTCTCTATTATATTATGACAGACCAGCTAGATGTACTGTCTCTATTATAATATGACAGACCAGCTAGATCTACTGGCTCTATTATAATATGACAGACCAGCTAGATATACTGTGTCCATTATATTATTATTATTATTATTATTATTATATTATTATTATTATTATATGATAGACCAGCTAGATCTACTGTCTCTATTATATTATGACAGACCAGCTAGATCTACTGTTTCTATTATAACATGAAAGACCAGCTCGATCTACTGTCTCTATTATTTTATGACAGATCCGCTATATCTACTGTCTCTGCTATATTATGACAGACCAGCTAGATCTACTGTCTCTATTATAATTTGACAGACCAGCTAGATATACTGTCTCTATTATATTATGACAGACCAGCTAGATCTACTGTCTCTATTATTCTATGACAGACCAGCTAGATCTACTGTCTCATATTATGACAGAACAGCTAGATCTAATGTCTCTATTATATTATGACAGACCAGCTAGATGTACTGTCTCTATTATAATATGACAGACCAGCTAGATCTACTGGCTCTATTATAATATGACAGACCAGCTAGATATACTGTGTCCATTATATTATTATTATTATTATTATTATATTATTATTATTATTATATGATAGACCAGCTAGATCTACTGTCTCTATTATATTATGACAGACCAGCTAGATCTACTGTCTCTATTATAATATGACAGACCAGCGAGATCAACTTTCTGTATTATAATATGACAGACCAGCTCGATCTACTGTCTCTATTATAATTTGACAGACCAGCTAGATATACTGTCTCTATTATATTATGACAGACCAGCTAGATCTACTGTTTCTATTATAACATGAAAGACCAGCTCGATCTACTGTCTCTATTATTTTATGAGAGATCAGCTAGATCTACTGTCTCTGCTATATTATGACAGACCAGCTAGATCTACTGTCTCTATTATAATTTGACAGACCAGCTAGATATACTGTCTCTATTATATTATGACAGACCAGCTAGATCTACTGTCTCTATTATAATATGACAGACCAGCAAGATCTACTGTCTCTATTATTCTATGACAGACCAGGTAGATCTACTGTATCTATTATATTATGACAGACCAGGTAGATCTACTGTCTCTATTATAATATGAAAGACCAGCTAGATCTACTGTCTCATATTATGACAGAACAGCTAGATCTACTGTCTCTATACAATTATGACAGACCAGCCAGATGTACTGTCTCATTATAATATGACAGACCAGCTAGATCTACTGTCTCTATTATATTATGACAGACCAGCGACATCTACTGTGTCCATTATAATATGATAGACCAGCTAAATCTACTGTCTGTATGATAATATGACAGACCAGCTCGATCTACTGTCGCTATTATAATGTGACAGACCAGCGAGATCAACTTTCTGTATTATAATATGACAGACCAGCTCGATCTACTTTCTCTATTATATTATGACAGACCAGCTAGATATACTGTCTCTATTATATTATGACAGACCAGCTAGATCTACTGTTTCTATTATAACATGAAAGACCAACTCGATCTACTGTCTCTATTATTTTATGACAGATCAGCTAGATCTACTGTCTCTATCATAATTTGACAGACCAGCTAGATATACTGTCTCTATTATATTATGACAGACCAGCTAGATCTACTGTTTCTATTATAACATGAAAGACCAGCTCGATCTACTGTCTCTATTATTTTATGACAGATCAGCTAGATCTACTGTCTCTGCTATATTATGACAGACCAGCTAGATCTACTGTCTCTATTATAATTTGACAGACCAGCTAGATATACTGTCTCTATTATATTATGACAGACCAGCTAGATCTACTGTCTCTATTATAATATGACAGACCAGGTAGATCTACTGTCTCTATTATAATATGAAAGACCAGCTAGATCTACTGTCTCATATTATGACAGAACAGCTAGATCTACTGTCTCTATACAATTATGACAGACCAGCTAGATCTACTGTCTCCATTATAATATGACAGAACAGCTATATGTACTGTCTCCATTATAATATGACAGACCAGCTAGATATACTGTCTCTATTATATTATGACAGACCAGCTAGATCTACTGTTTCTATTATAACATGAAAGACCAGCTCGATCTACTGTCTCTATTATTTTATGACAGATCAGCTAGATCTACTGTCTCTGCTATATTATGACAGACCAGCTAGATCTACTGTCTCTATTATAATTTGACAGACCAGCTAGATATACTGTCTGTATTATATTATGACAGACCAGCTAGATCTACTGTCTCTATTATAATATGACAGACCAGGTAGATCTACTGTCTCTATTATAATATGAAAGACCAGCTAGATCTACTGTCTCATATTATGACAGAACAGCTAGATCTACTGTCTCTATACAATTATGACAGACCAGCCAGATGTACTGTCTCTATTATAATATGACAGACCAGCTAGATGTACTGTCTCCATTATAATATGACAGACCAGCTAGATCTACTGTCTCTATTATATTATGACAGACCAGCGACATCTACTGTGTCCATTATAATATGATAGACCAGCTAAATCTACTGTCTCTATTATATTATGACAGACCAGCTAGATGTACTGTCTCCATTATAATATGACAGACCAGCTAGATCTACTGTCTCTATTATATTATGACAGACCAGCTAGATCTACTGTCTCTATTATAATATGACAGACCAGCTCGATCTACTGTCTCTGTTATAATTTGACAGACCAGCTAGATATACTGTCTCTATTATGTTATGACAGACCAGCTAGATCTACTGTCTCTATTATAATATGAAAGACCAGCTAGATCTACTGTCTCATATTATGACAGAACAGCTAGATCTACTGTCTCTATACAATTATGACAGACCAGCCAGATGTACTGTCTCTATTATACTATGACAGACCAGCTAGATCTACTGTCTCTATTATATTATGACAGACCAGCGACATCTACTGTGTCCATTATAATATGATAGACCAGCTAAATCTACTGTCTCTATTATATTATGACAGACCAGCTAGATCTACTGTCTCTATTATAATATGACAGACCAGCTTGATCTACTGTCTCTATTATAATGTGACAGACCAGCTAGATCTACTATCTCTATTCTATTATGACAGACCAGCTAGATCTACTGTCCCCATTATAATATGACAGACCAGCTAGATCGACTGTCTCTATTATAATGTGACAGACCAGCTAGATCTACTATCTCTATTCTATTATGACAGACCAGCTAGATCTACTGTCCCCATTATAATATGACAGACCAGTTAGATCTACTGTCTCTATTATAATATGACAGACCAGCTAGATATACTGTCTCATATTATGACAGACCAGCTAGATCTACTGTCTCTATTATATTATGACAGACCAGGTAGATCTACTGTCTCTATTATAATATGAAAGACCAGCTCGATCTACTGTCTCTATTATTTTATGACAGATCAGCTAGATCTACTGTCTCTATCATAATTTGACAGACCAGCTAGATATACTGTCTCTATTATATTATGACAGACCAGCTAGATCTACTGTTTCTATTATAACATGAAAGACCAGCTCGATCTACTGTCTCTATTATTTTATGACAGATCCGCTAGATCTACTGTCTCTGCTATATTATGACAGACCAGCTAGATCTACTGTCTCTATTATAATTTGACAGACCAGCTAGATATACTGTCTCATATTATGACAGAACAGCTAGATCTACTGTCTCTATTATATTTTGACAGACCAGCTCGATCTACTGTCTCTATTATTCTATGACAGACCAGCTAGATCTACTGTCTCATATTATGACAGAACAGCTAGATCTACTGTCTCTATTCTATTATGACAGACCAGCTAGATCTACTGTCTCTATTATAATATGACAGACCAGCTAGATGTACTGTCTCTATTATAATATGACAGACCAGCTAGATCTACTGTCTCCATTATAATATGACAGACCAGCTAGATCTACTGTCTCTATTATATTATGACAGACCAGCGACATCTACTGTGTCCATTATAATGTGACAGACCAGCTCGATCTACTGTCTCTATTATAATGTGACAGACCAGCTAGATCTACTTTCTCTATTCTACTATGACAGACCAGCTAGATCTACTGTCTCTATTATAATTTGACAGACCAGCTAGATATACTGTCTCTATTATATTATGACAGACAAGCTAGATCTACTGTCTCTATTATAATATGACAGACCAGCTAGATCTACTGTCTCTATTATTCTATGACAGACCAGGTAGATCTACTGTATCTATTATAATATGAAAGACCAGGTAGATCTACTGTCTCATATTATGACAGAACAGCTAGATCTACTGTCTCCATTATAATATGACAGACCAGCTCGATCTACTGTCTCTATTCTATTATGACAGACCAGCGAGATCTACTGTCTCTATTAGATTATGACAGACCAGGTAGATCTACTGTCTCTATTATAATTTGACAGACCAGCTAGATATACTGTCTCTATTATATTATGACAGACCAGCTAGATCTACTGTCTCTATTATATTATGACAGACCAGCGAGATCAACTGTCTGTATTATAATATGACAGACCAGCTCGATCTACTGTCTCTATTATAATGTGACAGACCAGCTAGATCTACTATCTCTATTATAATATGACAGACCAGCTAGATCTACTGTCCCCATTATAATATGACAGACCAGCTAGATCTACTGTCTCTATTATAATATGACAGACCAGGTAGATCTACTGTTTCTATTATAACATGAAAGAACAGCTCGATCTACAGTCTCTATTATTTTATGACAGATCAGCTAGATCTACTGTCTCTATCATATTATGACAGACCAGCTCGATCTACTGTCTCTATTATTTTATGACAGACCAGGTAGATCTACTGTCTCTGCTATATTATGACAGACCAGCTAGATCTACTGTCTCTATTATAATTTGACAGACCAGCTAGATATACTGTCTCTATTATATTATGACAGACCAGCTAGATCTACTGTCTCTATTATAATATGACAGACCAGCTAGATCTACTGTCTCTATTATTCTATGACAGACCAGGTAGATCTACTGTATCTATTATATTATGACAGACCAGGTAGATCTACTATCTCCATTATAATATGACAGACCAGCTCGATCTACTGTCTCTATTCTATTATGACAGACCAGCGAGATCTACTGTCCCTATTATAATATGACAGACCAGCAAAATCTACTGTCTCTATTAGATTATGACAGACCAGGTAGATCTACTGTCTCTATTCTATTATGACAGACCAGCGAGATCTACTGTATCTATTATAATATGAAAGACCAGCTCGATCTACTGTCTCTATTATTTTATGACAGATCAGCTAGATCGACTGTCTCTATCATAATTTGACAGACCAGCTAGATATACTGTCTCTATTATATTATGACAGAACAGCTAGATCTACTGTTTCTATTATAACATGAAAGACCAGCTCGATCTACTGTCTCTATTATTTTATGACAGATCCGCTATATCTACTGTCTCTGCTATATTATGACAGACCAGCTAGATCTACTGTCTCTATTATAATTTGACAGACCAGCTAGATATACTGTCTCTATTATATTATGACAGACCAGCTAGATCTACTGTCTCTATTATAATATGACAGACCAGCTAGATCTACTGTCTCTATTATTCTATGACAGACCAGCTAGATCTACTGTCTCATATTATGACAGAACAGCTAGATCTACTGTCTCTATTCTATTATGACAGACCAGCTAGATGTACTGTCTCTATTATAATATGACAGACCAGCTAGATGTACTGTCTCTATTATAATATGACAGACCAGCTAGATGTACTGTCTCTATTATAATATGACAGACCAGCTAGATCTACTGTCTCCATTATAATATGACAGACCAGCTAGATCTACTGTCTCTATTATATTATGACAGACCAGCGACATCTACTGTGTCCATTATAATGTGACAGACCAGCTCGATCTACTGTCTCTATTATAACGTGACAGACCAGCTAGATCTACTATCTCTATTCTATTATGACAGACCAGCTAGATCTACTGTCTCTATTATAATTTGACAGACCAGCTAGATATACTGTCTCTATTATATTATGACAGACAAGCTAGATCTACTGTCTCTATTATAATATGACAGACCAGCTAGATCTACTGTCTCTATTATTCTATGACAGACCAGGTAGATCTACTGTATCTATTATAATATGAAAGACCAGGTAGATCTACTGTCTCATATTATGACAGAACAGCTAGATCTACTGTCTCCATTATAATATGACAGACCAGCTCGATCTACTGTCTCTATTCTATTATGACAGACCAGCGAGATCTACTGTCTCTATTAGATTATGACAGACCAGGTAGATCTACTGTCTTTATTATAATTTGACAGACCAGCTAGATATACTGTCTCTATTATATTATGACAGACCAGCTAGATCTACTGTCTCTATTATATTATGACAGACCAGCGAGATCAACTGTCTGTATTATAATATGACAGACCAGCTCGATCTACTGTCTCTATTATAATGTGACAGACCAGCTAGATCTACTATCTCTATTCTGTATTATGACAGACCAGCTAGATCTACTGTCCCCATTATAATATGACAGACCAGCTAGATCTACTGTCTCTATTATAATATGACAGACCAGGTAGATCTACTGTTTCTATTATAACATGAAAGAACAGCTCGATCTACTGTCTCTATTATTTTATGACAGATCAGCTAGATCTACTGTCTCTATCATATTATGACAGACCAGCTCGATCTACTGTCTCTATTATTTTATGACAGACCAGGTAGATCTACTGTCTCTGCTATATTATGACAGACCAGCTAGATCAACTGTCTGTATTAGAATATGACAGACCAGCTAGATCTAATGTCTCTATTATTCTATGACAGACCAGGTAGATCTACTGTATCTATTATATTATGACAGACCAGGTAGATCTACTATCTCCATTATAATATGACAGACCAGCTCGATCTACTGTCTCTATTCTATTATGACAGACCAGCGAGATCTACTGTCCCTATTATAATATGACAGACCAGCAAAATCTACTGTCTCTATTAGATTATGACAGACCAGGTAGATCTACTGTCTCTATTCTATTATGACAGACCAGCGAGATCTACTGTCTCTATTATAATATGAAAGACCAGCTCGATCTACTGTCTCTATTATTTTATGACAGATCAGCTAGATCGACTGTCTCTATCATAATTTGACAGACCAGCTAGATATACTGTCTCTATTATATTATGACAGAACAGCTAGATCTACTGTTTCTATTATAACATGAAAGACCAGCTCGATCTACTGTCTCTATTATTTTATGACAGATCCGCTATATCTACTGTCTCTGCTATATTATGACAGACCAGCTAGATCTACTGTCTCTATTATAATTTGACAGACCAGCTAGATATACTGTCTCTATTATATTATGACAGACCAGCTAGATCTACTGTCTCTATTATAATATGACAGAGCAGCTAGATCTACTGGCTCTATTATAATATGACAGACCAGCTAGATATACTGTGTCCATTATATTATTATTATTATTATTATATTATTATTATTATTATTATATGATAGACCAGCTAGATCTACTGTCTCTATTATATTATGACAGACCAGCTAGATCTACTGTCTCTATTATAATCTGACAGACCAGCTAGATCTAATGTCTCTATTATAATGTGACAGACCAGCTAGATCTACTGTTTCTATTATAACATGAAAGACCAGCTCGATCTACTGTCTCTATTATTTTATGACAGATCAGCTAGATCTATTGTCTATATCATAATTTGACAGACCAGCTAGATATACTGTCTCTATTATATTATGACAGACCAGCTAGATCTACTGTTTCTATTATAACATGAAAGACCAGCTCGATCTACTGTCTCTATTATTTTATGACAGATCAGCTAGATCTACTGTCTCTGCTATATTATGACAGACCAGCTAGATCTACTGTCTCTATTATAATTTGACAGACCAGCTAGATATACTGTCTCTATTATATTATGACAGACCAGCTAGATCTACTGTCTCTATTATAATATGACAGACCAGCAAGATCTACTGTCTCTATTATTCTATGACAGACCAGGTAGATCTACTGTATCTATTATATTATGACAGACCAGGTAGATATACTGTCTCTATTATAATATGAAAGACCAGCTAGATCTACTGTCTCATATTATGAGAGAACAGCTAGATCTACTGTCTCTATACAATTATGACAGACCAGCCAGATGTACTGTCTCTATTATAATATGACAGACCAGCTAGATGTACTGTCTCATTATAATATGACAGACCAGCTAGATCTACTGTCTCTATTATATTATGACAGACCAGCGACATCTACTGTGTCCATTATAATATGATAGACCAGCTAAATCTACTGTCTGTATGATAATATGACAGACCAGCTCGATCTACTGTCGCTATTATAATGTGACAGACCAGCGAGATCAACTTTCTGTATTATAATATGACAGACCAGCTCGATCTACTGTCTCTATTATAATTTGACAGACCAGCTAGATATACTGTCTCTATTATATTATGACAGACCAGCTAGATCTACTGTTTCTATTATAACATGAAAGACCAGCTCGATCTACTGTCTCTATTATTTTATGACAGATCAGCTAGATCTACTGTCTCTATCATATTATGACAGACCAGCTCGATCTACTGTCTCTATTATTTTATGACAGACCAGGTAGATCTACTGTCTCTGCTATATTATGACAGACCAGCTAGATCTACTGTCTCTATTATAATTTGACAGACCAGCTAGATATACTGTCTCTATTATATTATGACAGACCAGCTAGATCTACTGTTTCTATTATAACATGAAAGACCAGCTCGATCTACTGTCTCTAGTATTTTATGACAGATCAGCTAGATCTACTGTCTCTATCATATTATGACAGACCAGCTAGATCTACTGTCTCTATTATTTTATGACAGACCAGGTAGATCTACTGTCTCTGCTATATTATGACAGACCATCTAGATCTACTGTCTCTATTATAATTTGACAGACCAGCTAGATATAATGTCTCTATTATATTATGACAGACCAGCTAGATCTACTGTCTCTATTATTCTATGACAGACCAGGTAGATCTACTGTATCTATTATATTATGACAGACCAGGTAGATCTACTGTCTCTATTATAATATGAAAGACCAGCTAGATCTACTGTCTCATATTATGACAGACCAGCTAGATCTACTGTCTCTATTATTCTATGACAGACCAGGTAGATCTACTGTATCTATTATAATATGAAAGACCAGGTAGATCTACTGTCTCATATTTTGACAGAACAGCTAGATCTACTGTCTCCATTATAATATGACAGACCAGCTCGATCTACTGTCTCTATTATATTATGACAGACCAGCGAGATCTACTGTCTCTATTAGATTATGACAGACCAGGTAGATCTACTGTCTCTATTATAATTTGACAGACCAGCTAGATATACTGTCTCTATTATATTATGACAGACCAGCTAGATCTACTGTCTCTATTATATTATGACAGACCAGCGAGATCTACTGTCTCTATTATAATATGACAGACCAGCTAGATCTACTGTCTCTATTATAATTTGACAGACCAGCTAGATCTACTGTCTCTATTCTATTATGACAGACCAGCTAGATCTACTGTCCCCATTATAATATGACAGACCAGCTAGATCTACTGTCTCTATTATAATATGACAGACCAGGTAGATCTACTGTTTCTATTATAACATGAAAGAACAGCTCGATCTACTGTCTCTATTATTTTATGACAGATCAGCTAGATCTACTGTCTCTATCATATTATGACAGACCAGCTCGATCTACTGTCTCTATTATTTTATGACAGACCAGGTAGATCTACTGTCTCTGCTATATTATGACAGACCAGCTAGATCAACTGTCTCTATTATAATTTGACAGACCAGCTAGATATACTGTCTCTATTATATTATGACAGACCAGCTAGATCTACTGTTTCTATTATAACATGAAAGACCAGCTCAATCTACTGTCTCTAGTATTTTATGACAGATCAGCTAGATCTACTGTCTCTATCATATTATGACAGACCAGCTAGATCTACTGCCTCTATTATTTTATGACAGACCAGGTAGATCTACTGTCTCTGCTATATTATGACAGACCATCTAGATCTACTGTCTCTATTATAATTTGACAGACCAGCTAGATATACTGTCTCTATTATTTTATGACAGACCAGCTAGATCTACTGTCTCTATTATAATATGACAGACCAGCTAGATCTACTGTCTCTATTATAATATGACAGACCAGGTAGATCTACTGTATATATTATATTATGACAGACCAGGTAGATCTACTGTCTCCATTATAATATGACAGACCAGCTCGATCTACTGTCTCTATTCTATTATGACAGACCAGCGAGATCTACTGTCTCTATTATAATATGACAGACCAGCAAAATCTACTGTCTCTATTAGAGTATGACAGACCAGGTAGATCTACTGTCTCTATTATATTATGACAGACCAGCTAGATCTACTGTCTCTATTATAAAATGACAGACCAGCTCGATCTACTGTCTCTATTATTTTATGACAGATCAGCTAGATCGACTGTCTCTATCATAATTTGACAGACCAGCTAGATATACTGTCTCTATTATATTATGACAGACCAGCTAGATCTACTGTTTCTATTATAACATGAAAGACCAGCTCGATCTACTGTCTCTATTATTTTATGACAGATCCGCTATATCTACTGTCTCTGCTATATTATGACAGACCAGCTAGATCTACTGTCTCTATTATAATTTGACAGACCAGCTAGATATACTGTCTCTATTATATTATGACAGACCAGCTAGATCTACTGTCTCTATTATAATATGACAGACCAGCTAGATCTACTGTCTCTATTATTCTATGACAGACCAGCTAGATCTACTGTCTCATATTATGACAGAACAGCTAGATCTAATGTCTCTATTATATTATGACAGACCAGCTAGATGTACTGTCTCTATTATAATATGACAGACCAGCTAGATCTACTGGCTCTATTATAATATGACAGACCAGCTAGATATACTGTGTCCATTATATTATTATTATTATTATTATTATTATTATATTATTATTATTATTATTATATGATAGACCAGCTAGATCTACTGTCTCTATTATATTATGACAGACCAGCTAGATCTACTGTCTCTATTATAATATGACAGACCAGCTAGATATACTGTCTCTATTATATTATGACAGACCAGCTAGATCTACTGTTTCTATTATAACATGAAAGACCAGCTCGATCTACTGTCTCTATTATTTTATGACAGATCAGCTAGATCTACTGTCTCTATCATAATTTGACAGACCAGCTAGATATACTGTCTCTATTATATTATGACAGACCAGCTAGATCTACTGTTTCTATTATAACATGAAAGACCAGCTCGATCTACTGTCTCTATTATTTTATGACAGATCAGCTAGATCTACTGTCTCTGCTATATTATGACAGACCAGCTAGATCTACTGTCTCTATTATAATTTGACAGACCAGCTAGATATACTGTCTCTATTATATTATGACAGACCAGCTAGATCTACTGTCTCTATTATAATATGACAGACCAGCAAGATCTACTGTCTCTATTATTCTATGACAGACCAGGTAGATCTACTGTATCTATTATATTATGACAGACCAGGTAGATCTACTGTCTCTATTATAATATGAAAGACCAGCTAGATCTACTGTCTCATATTATGACAGAACAGCTAGATCTACTGTCTCTATACAATTATGACAGACCAGCCAGATGTACTGTCTCTATTATAATATGACAGACCAGCTAGATCTACTGTCTCTATTATATTATGACAGACCAGCGACATCTACTGTGTCCATTATAATATGATAGACCAGCTAAATCTACTGTCTGTATGATAATATGACAGACCAGCTCGATCTACTGTCGCTATTATAATGTGACAGACCAGCGAGATCAACTTTCTGTATTATAATATGACAGACCAGCTCGATCTACTGTCTCTATTATAATTTGACAGACCAGCTAGATATACTGTCTCTATTATATTATGACAGACCAGCTAGATCTACTGTTTCTATTATAACATGAAAGACCAGCTCGATCTACTGTCTCTATTATTTTATGACAGATCAGCTAGATCTACTGTCTCTATTATTTTATGACAGACCAGGTAGATCTACTGTCTCTGCTATATTATGACAGACCATCTAGATCTACTGTCTCTATTATAATTTGACAGACCAGCTAGATATAATGTCTCTATTATATTATGACAGACCAGCTAGATCTACTGTCTCTATTATTCTATGACAGACCAGGTAGATCTACTGTATCTATTATATTATGACAGACCAGGTAGATCTACTGTCTCTATTATAATATGAAAGACCAGCTAGATCTACTGTCTCATATTATGACAGAACAGCTAGATCTACTGTCTCCATTATAATATGACAGACCAGCTCGATCTACTGTCTCTATTCTATTATGACAGACCAGCGAGATCTACTGTCTCTATTATAATATGACAGAACAGCAAAATCTACTGTCTCTATTAGATTATGACAGACCAGGTAGATCTACTGTCTCTATTCTATTATGACAGACCAGCGAGATCTACTGTCTCTATTATAATATGAAAGACCAGCTCGATCTACTGTCTCTATTATATTATGACAGACCAGCTAGATCGACTGTCTCTATCATAATTTGACAGACCAGCTAGATATACTGTCTCTATTATATAATGACAGAACAGCTAGATCTACTGTTTCTATTATAACATGAAAGACCAGCTCGATCTACTGTCTCTATTATTTTATGACAGATCCGCTATATCTACTGTCTCTGCTATATTATGACAGACCAGCTAGATCTACTGTCTCTATTATAATTTGACAGACCTGCTAGATATACTGTCTCTATTATGTTATGACAGACCAGCTAGATCTACTGTCTCTATTATAATATGACAGACCAGCTAGATCTACTGTCTCTATTATTATATGACAGACCAGTTAGATCTACTGTCTCATATTATGACAGAACAGCTAGATCTAATGTCTCTATTCTATTATGACAGACCAGCTAGATGTACTGTCTCTATTATAATATGACAGACCAGCTAGATCTACAGTCTCCATTATAATTTGACAGACCAGCTAGATATACTGTCTCTATTATATTATGACAGACCAGCTAGATCTACTGTCTCTATTATAATATGACAGACCAGCTAGATCTACTGTCTCTATTATTCTATGACAGACCAGCTAGATCTACTGTCTCATATTATGACAGAACAGCTAGATCTAATGTCTCTATTCTATTATGACAGACCAGCTAGATCTAATGTCTCTATTATATTCTAACAGACCAGCGACATCTACTGTGTCCATTATAATGTGACAGACCAGCGAGATCAACTGTCTGTATTATAATATGACAGACCAGCTCGATCTACTGTCTCTATTATAATGTGACAGACCAGCTAGATCTACTATCTCTATTCTATTATGACAGACCAGCTAGATCTACTGTCTCTATTATAATTTGACAGACCAGCTAGATATACTGTCTCTATTATATTATGACAGACCAGCTAGATCTACTGTCTCTATTATAATATGACAGACCAGCTAGATCTACTGTCTCTATTATTCTATGACAGACCAGGTAGATCTACTGTATCTATTATAATATGAAAGACCAGGTAGATCTACTGTCTCATATTATGACAGAACAGCTAGATCTACTGTCTCCATTATAATATGACAGACCAGCTCGATCTACTGTCTCTATTCTATTATGACAGTCCAGCGAGATCTACTGTCTCTATTAGATTATGACAGACCAGGTAGATCTACTGTCTGTATTATAATTTGACAGACCAGCTCGATCTACTGTCTCTATTATAATTTGACAGACCAGCTAGATATACTGTCTCTATTATATTATGACAGACCAGCTAGATATACTGTCTCTATTATATTATGACAGACCAGCTAGATCTACTGTCTATATTATAATATGACAGACCAGCTAGATCTACTGTCTCTATTATTCTATGACAGACCAGGTAGATCTACTGTCTCTATTCTATTATGACAGACCAGCTAGATCTACTGTCCCCATTATAATATGACAGACCAGCTAGATCTACTGTCTCTATTATAATATGACAGACCAGCTAGATATACTGTCTCATATTATGACAGAACAGCTAGATCTACTGTCTCTATTATATTATGACAGACCAGCTAGATCTACTGTCTCTATTATAATTTGACAGACCAGCTAGATATACTGTCTCTATTATAATTTGACAGACCAGCTCGATCTACTGTTTCTATTATAACATGAAAGACCAGCTCAATCTACTGTCTCTATTATTTTATGACAGATCAGCTAGATCTACTGTCTCTATCATATTATGACTGACCAGCTAGATCTACTGTCTCTATTATTTTATGACAGACCAGGTAGATCTACTGTCTCTGCTATATTATGACAGACCAGCTAGATCTACTGTCTCTATTATAATTTGACAGCCCAGCTAGATATACTGTCTCTATTATATTATGACAGACCAGCTAGATCTACTGTCTCTATTATAATTTGACAGACCAGCTAGATCTACTGTCTTTGCTATATTATGACAGACCAGCTAGATCTACTGTCTCTATTATAATGTGAAAGACCAGCTCGATCTACTGTCTCTATTATAAAATGACAGACCAGCTATATCTACTGTCTCATATTATGACAGAACAGCTAGATCTACTGTCTCTATTCTATTATGACAGACCAGCTAGATGTACTGTCTATATTATAATATGACAGACCAGCTAGATCTACTGTCTCTATTATAATATGACAGACCAGCTAGATCTACTGTCTCCATTATAATATGACAGACCAGCTAGATCTACTGTCTCTATTATATTATGACAGACCAGCGACATCTACTGTCTCATATTATGACAGAACAGCTAGATCTACTGTCTCTATTATATTATGACAGACCAGCTAGATCTACTGTCTCTATTATAATTTGACAGACCAGCTAGATATACTGTCTCTATTATATTATGACAGACCAGCTAGATCTACTGTTTCTATTATAACATGAAAGACCAGCTCAATCTACTGTCTCTATTATTTTATGACAGACCAGCTAGATATACTGTCTCATATTATGACAGAACAGCTAGATCTACTGTCTCTATTACATTATGACAGACCAGCTAGATCTACTGTCTCTATTATAATTTGACAGACCAGCTAGATGTACTGTCTCTATTATATTATGACAGACCAGCTAGATCTACTGTTTCTATTATAACATGAAAGACCAGCTCGATCTACTGTCTCTATTATTTTATGACAGATCAGCTAGATCTACTGTCTCTATCATATTATGACTGACCAGCTAGATCTACTGTCTCTATTATTTTATGACAGACCAGGTAGATCTACTGTCTCTGCTATATTATGACAGACCAGCTAGATCTACTGTCTCTATTATAATTTGACAGACCAGCTAGATATACTGTCTCTATTATATTCTGACAGACCAGCTAGATCTACTGTCTCTATTATAATATGACAGACCAGCGAGATCAACTGTCTGTATTATAATATGACAGACCAGCTAGATCTACTGTCTCTATTATTTTATGACAGACCAGGTAGATCTACTGTCTCTGCTATATTATGACAGACCAGCTAGATCTACTGTCTCTATTATAATTTGACAGACCAGCTAGATATACTGTCTCTATTATATTATGACAGACCAGCTAGATCTACTGTCTCTATTATAATATGAAAGACCAGCTAGATCTACTGTCTCATATTATGACAGACCAGCGAGATCTACTGTCTCTATTATAATATGACAGACCAGCAAAATCTACTGTCTCCATTATAATATGACAGACCAGCTAGATCTACTGTCTCTATTACATTATGACAGACCAGCGACATCTACTGTCTCTATTATAATATGACAGACCAGCAAGCTCTACTGTCTCTATTATAATATGAAAGACCAGCGAGATCTACTGTCTCATATTATGACAGAACAGCTAGATCTACTGTCTCTATTGTATTATGACAGACCAGCTAGATGTACTGTCTATATTATAATATGACAGACCAGCTAGATCTACTGTCTCTATTATAATATGACAGAGCAGCTAGATCTACTGTCTCCATTATAATATGACAGACCAGCTAGATCTACTGTCTCTATTACATTATGACAGACCAGCGACATCTACTGTCTCTATTATAATATGACAGACCAGCTAGATATACTGTCTCATATTATGACAGAACAGCTAGATCTACTGTCTCTATTATATTATGACAGACCAGGTAGATCTACTGTCTCTATTATAATTTGACAGACCAGCTAGATATACTGTCTCTATTATATTATGACAGACCAGCTAGATCTACTGTTTCTATTATAACATGAAAGACCAGCTCAATCTACTGTCTCTATTATTTTATGACAGACCAGCTAGATCTACTGTCTCTATCATATTATGACTGACCAGCTAGATCTACTGTCTCTATTATTTTATGACAGACCAGGTAGATCTACTGTCTCTGCTATATTATGACAGACCAGCTAGATCTACTGTCTCTATTATAATTTGACAGACCAGCTAGATATACTGTCTCTATTATATTATGACAGACCAGCTAGATCTACTGTCTCTATTATAATATGACAGACCAGCTAGATCTGCTGTCTCTATTATTCTATGACAGACCAGGTAGATCTACTGTCTCTATTATTTTATGACAGACCAGGTAGATCTACTGTCTCTGCTATATTATGACAGACCAGCTAGATCTACTGTCTCTATTATAATTTGACAGACCAGCTAGATATACTGTCTCTATTATATTATGACAGACCAGCTAGATCTACTGTCTCTATTATAATATGAAAGACCAGCTAGATCTACTGTCTCATATTACGACAGACCAGCGAGATCTACTGTCTCTATTATAATATGACAGACCAGCAAAATCTACTGTCTCTATTAGATTATGACAGACCAGGTAGATCTACTGTCTCTATTATATTATGACAGACCATCTAGATGTACTGTCTCTATTATAAAATGACAGACCAGCAAGATCTACTGTCTCTACTATATTATGACAGACCAGCAAGCTCTACTGTCTCTATTATAATATGAAAGACCAGCGAGATCTACTGTCTCATATTATGACAGAACAGCTAGATCTACTGTCTCTATTCTATTATGACAGACCAGCTAGATGTACTGTCTATATTATAATATGACAGACCAGCTAGATCTACTGTCTCATATTATGACAGAACAGCTAGATCTACTGTCTCTATTCTATTATGATGACAGACCAGCTAGATGTACTGTCTATATTATAATATGACAGACCAGCTAGATCTACTGTCTCTATTATAATTTGACAGACCAGCTAGATCTACTGTCTTTGCTATATTATGACAGACCAGCTAGATCTACTGTCTCTATTATAAAGTGAAAGACCAGCTCGATCTACTGTCTCATATTATGACAGAACAGCTAGATCTACTGTCTCTATCATATTATGACTGACCAGCTAGATCTACTGTCTCTATTATTTTATGACAGACCAGGTAGATCTACTGTCTCTATTCTATTATCACAGACCAGCGAGATCTACTGTCTCTATTATAAAATGACAGACCAGCTATATCTACTGTCTCATATTATGACAGAACAGCTAGATCTACTGTCTCTATTCTATTATGACAGACCAGCTAGATGTACTGTCTATATTATAATATGACAGACCAGCTAGATCTACTGTCTCTATTATAATATGACAGACCAGCTAGATCTACTGTCTCCATTATAATATGACAGACCAGCTAGATCTACTGTCTCTATTATATTATGACAGACCAGCGACATCTACTGTCTCTATTATAATATGACAGACCAGCTAGATCTACTGTCTCTATTATATTATGACAGACCAGCTAGATCTACTGTCTCTATTATAATTTGACAGACCAGCTAGATATACTGTCTCTATTATATTATGACAGACCAGCTAGATCTACTGTTTCTATTATAACATGAAAGACCAGCTCAATCTACTGTCTCTATTATTTTATGACAGACCAGCTAGATATACTGTCTCATATTATGACAGAACAGCTAGATCTACTGTCTCTATTATATTATGACAGACCAGCTAGATCTACTGTCTCTATTATAATTTGACAGACCAGCTAGATATACTGTCTCTATTATATTATGACAGACCAGCTAGATCTACTGTCTCTATTATTTTATGACAGACCAGGTAGATCTACTGTCTCTGCTATATTATGACAGACCAGCTAGATCTAATGTCTCTATTATATTTTGACAGACCAGCTATTTCTACTGTCTCTATTATATTATGACAGACCAGCTAGATCTACTGTCTCTATTATAATATGACAGACCAGCTAGATCTGCTGTCTCTATTATTCTATGACAGACCAGGTAGATCTACTGTCTCTATTATTTTATGACAGACCAGGTAGATCTACTGTCTCTGCTATATTATGACAGACCAGCTAGATCTACTGTCTCTATTATAATTTGACAGACCAGCTAGATATACTGTCTCTATTATATTATGACAGACCAGCTAGATCTACTGTCTCTATTATAATATGAAAGACCAGCTAGATCTACTGTCTCATTATTATGACAGACCAGCGAGATCTACTGTCTCTATTATAATATGACAGACCAGCAAAATCTACTGTCTCTATTAGATTATGACAGACCAGGTAGATCTACTGTCTCTATCATATTATGACAGACCAGCTAGATGTACTGTCTCTATTATAAAATGACAGACCAGCTAGATCTACTGTCTCTACTATATTATGACAGACCAGCTAGATGTACTGTCTCTATTATAATATGAAAGACCAGCGAGATCTACTGTCTCATATTATGACAGAACAGCTCAATCTACTGACTCTATTATTTTATGACAGACCAGCTAGATATACTGTCTCATATTATGACAGAACAGCTAGATCTACTGTCTCTATTATCTACTGTCTCTATTCTATTATGACAGACCAGCTAGATGTACTGTCTATATTATAATATGACAGACCAGCTAGATCTACTGTCTCTATTATAATATGACAGACCAGCTAGATCTACTGTCTCCATTATAATATGACAGACCAGCTAGATCTACTGTCTCTATTATATTATGACAGACCAGCGACATCTACTGTCTCTATTATAATATGACAGACCAGCTAGATCTACTGTCTCTATTATATTATGACAGACCAGCTAGATCTACTGTCTCTATTATAATATGACAGACCAGCGAGATCAACTGTCTGTATTATAATATGACAGACCAGCTAGATCTACTGTCTCTATTATAATTTGACAGACCAGCTAGATATACTGTCTCTATTATATTATGACAGACCAGCTAGATCTACTGTTTCTATTATAACATGAAAGACCAGCTCAATCTACTGTCTCTTATTTTATGACAGACCAGCTAGATATACTGTCTCATATTATGACAGAACAGCTAGATCTACTGTCTCTATTATATTATGACAGACCAGCAAGCTCTACTGTCTCTATTATAATATGAAAGACCAGCGAGATCTACTGTCTCATATTATGACAGACCAGCAAGATCTACTGTCTCTATTCTATTATGACAGACCAGCTAGATGTACTGTCTATATTATAATATGACAGACCAGCTAGATCTACTGTCTCTATTATAATATGACAGACCAGCTAGATCTACTGTCTCCATTATAATATGACAGACCAGCTAGATCTACTGTCACTATTATATTATGACAGACCAGCGACATCTACTGTCTCTATTATAACATGACAGACCAGCTAGATCTACTGTCTGTGATATTATGACAGAACAGCTAGATCTACTGTCTCTATTATAATATGACAGACCAGCTAGATCAACTGTCTGTATTATAATATGACAGACCAGCTAGATCTACTGTCTCTATTATAATGTGACAGACCAGCTAGATCTACTGTCTCTATTATAATATGACAGACAAGCTAGATATACTGTCTCATATTATGACAGAACAGCTAGATCTACTGTCTCTATTATATTATGACAGACCAGGTAGATCTACTGTTTCTATTATAACATGAAAGAACAGCTAGATATACTGTCTCTATTATATTATGACAGACCAGCTAGATCTACTGTCTCTATCATATTATGACAGACCAGCTAGATCTACTGTCTCTATTATTTTATGACAGACCAGGTATATCTACTGTCTCTATTCTATTATCACAGACCAGCGAGATCTACTGTCTCTATTATAATATGACAGACCAGCAAAATCTACTGTCTCTATTCTATTATGACAGACCAGCTAGATGTACTGTCTATATTATAATATGACAGGCCAGCTAGATCTACTGTCTCTATTATAATATGACAGACCAGCTAGATCTACTGTCACTATTATATTATGACAGACCAGCGACATCTACTGTCTCTATTATAACATGACAGACCAGCTAGATCTACTGTCTCTATTATAATATGACAGACCAGCAAAATCTACTGTCTCTATTAGATTATGACAGACCAGGTAGATCTACTGTCTCTATTATATTATGACAGACCATCTAGATGTACTGTCTCTATTATAAAATGACAGACCAGCTAGATCTACTGTCTCTACTATATTATGACAGACCAGCAAGCTCTACTGTCTCTATTATAATATGAAAGACCAGCGAGATCTACTGTCTCATATTATGACAGAACAGCTAGATCTACTGTCTCTATTCTATTATGACAGACCAGCTAGATGTACTGTCTATATTATAATATGACAGACCAGCTAGATCTACTGTCTCATATTATGACAGAACAGCTAGATCTACTGTCTCTATTCTATTATGACAGACCAGCTAGATGTACTGTCTATATTATAATATGACAGACCAGCTAGATCTACTGTCTCTATTATAATATGACAGACCAGCTAGATCTACTGTCTCTATTATAATATGACAGACCAGCTAGATCTACTGTCTCTATTATATTATGACAGACCAGCTACATCTACTGTCTCTATTATAATATGACAGACCAGCTAGATCTACTGTCTCTATTATAATATGACAGACCAGCGAGATCTACTGTCTCTTTTATAATTTGACAGACCAGCTAGATATACTGTCTCTATTATATTATGACAGACCAGCTAGATCTACTGTTTCTATTATAACATGAAAGACCAGCTCAATCTACTGTCTCTTATTTTATGACAGACCAGGTAGATATACTGTCTCATATTATGACAGAACAGCTAGATCTACTGTCTCTATTATATTATGACAGACCAGCAAGCTCTACTGTCTCTATTATAATATGAAAGACCAGCGAGATCTACTGTCTCATATTATGACAGAACAGCTAGATCTACTGTCTCTATTCTATTATGACAGACCAGCTAGATGTACTGTCTCATATTATAATATGACAGACCAGCTAGATCTACTGTCTCTATTATAATATGACAGACCAGCTAGATCTACTGTCTCCATTATAATATGACAGACCAGCTAGATCTACTGTCTCTATTATATTATGACAGACCAGCGACATCTACTGTCTCTATTATAATATGACAGACCAGCTAGATCTACTGTCTCTATTATATTATGACAGACCAGCGAGATCTACTGTCTCTATTATAATATGACAGACCAGCTAGATCTACTGTCTCTATTATATTATGACAGACCAGCTAGATCTACTGTCTCTATTATAACATGAAAGACCAGCTCAATCTACTGTCTCTTATTTTATGACAGACCAGGTAGATATACTGTCTCATATTATGACAGAACAGCTAGATCTACTGTCTCTACTATATTATGACAGACCAGCAAGATCTACTGTCTCTATTATAATATGAAAGACCAGCGAGATCTACTGTCTCATATTATGACAGAACAGCTAGATCTACTGTCTCTATTCTATTATGACAGACCAGCTAGATCTACTGTCTCTATTATAATATGACATATAATATGACAGACCAGCTAGATCTACTGTCTCCATTATAATATGACAGACCAGCTAGATCTACTGTCACTATTATATTATGACAGACCAGCGACATCTACTGTCTCTATTATAACATGACAGACCAGCTAGATCTACTGTCTCTATTATATTATGACAGACCAGCTAGATCTACTGTCTCTATTATAATATGACAGACCAGCTAGATATACTGTCTCATTATATTATGACAGAACAGCTAGATCTACTGTCTCTATTATATTATGACAGACCAGCTAGATCTACTGTTTCTATTATAACATGACAGACCAGCTCGATCTACTGTCTCTATTATTTTATGACAGATCAGCTAGATCTACTGTCTCTATCATATTATGACAGACCAGCTCGATCTACTGTCTCTATTATTTTATGACAGACCAGCTAGATCTACTGTCTCTATTATTTTATGACAGACCAGCTAGATCTACTGTCTCATATTATGACAGAACAGCTAGATCTACTGTCTCTATTCTATTATGACAGACCAGCTAGATCTACTGTCTCTATTATAATATGACAGACCAGCTAGATCTACTGTCTCTATTATAATATGACAGACCAGCTAGATCTACTGTCACTATTATATTATGACAGACCAGCGACATCTACTGTCTCTATTATATTATGACAGACCAGCTAGATCTACTGTCTCTATTATAATATGACAGACCAGCGAGATCAACTGTCTGTATTATAATATGACAGACCAGCTAGATCTACTGTCTCTATTATAATTTGACAGACCAGCTAGATATACTGTCTCTATTATATTATGACAGACCAGCTAGATCTACTGTTTCTATTATAACATGAAAGAACAGCTCAATCTACTGTCTCTATTATTTTATGACAGATCAGCTAGATCTACTGTCTCTATATTATGACAGACCAGCTAGATCTACTGTCTCTATTATAATTTGACAGACCAGCTAGATATACTGTCTCTATTATATTATGACAGACCAGCTAGATCTACTGTTTTTATTATAACATGAAAGACCAGCTCGATCTACTGTCTCTATTATTTTATGACAGACCAGCTCGATCTACTGTCTCTATTATATTATGACAGACCAGCGACATCTACTGTGTCTATTATAATATGACAGACCAGCTAGATCTACAGTCTCTATTATATTATGACAGACCAGCTAGATCTACTGTTTCTATTATAACATGAAAGAACAGCTCAATCTACTGTCTCTATTATATTATGACAGACCAGCTAGATCTACTGTCTCTGCTATATTATGACAGACCAGCTAGATCTACTGTCTCTATTATATTTTGACAGACCAGCTAGATATACTGTCTCTATTATATTATGACAGACCAGCTAGATCTACTGTTTTATTATATTATGAAAGACCAGCTAGATCTACTGTCTCTATTATTTTATGACAGACCAGCTCGATCTACTGTCTCTATTATATTATGACAGACCAGCGACATCTACTGTGTCTATTATAATATGACAGACCAGCTAGATCTACAGTCTCTATTATATTATGACAGACCAGCTAGATCTACTGTTTCTATTATAACATGAAAGAACAGCTCAATCTACTGTCTCTATTATATTATGACAGACCAGCTAGATCTACTGTCTCATTATAATTATGACAGACCAGCTAGATCTACAGTCTCTATTCTATTATGACAGACCAGCTAGATCTACTGTCTCTATTATAATATGACAGACCAGCAAAATCTGCTGTCTCTATTAGATTATGACAGACCAGGTAGATCTACTGTCTCTATTATATTATGACAGACCAGCTAGATGTACTGTCTCTATTATAAAATGACAGACCAGCTAGATCTACTGTCTCTACTATATTATGACAGACCAGCAAGCTCTACTGTCTCTATTATAATATGAAAGACCAGCTAGATCTACTGTCTCATATTATGACAGAACAGCTAGATCTACTGTCTCTATTCTATTATGACAGACCAGCTAGATGTACTGTCTATATTATAATATGACAGACCAGCTAGATCTACTGTCTCTATTATAATATGACAGACCAGCTAGATCTACTGTCTCTTTATAATTTGACAGACCAGCTAGATATACTGTCTCTATTATATTATGACAGACAAGCTAGATCTACTGTTTCTATTATAACATGAAAGACCAGCTCAATCTACTGTCTCTTATTTTATGACAGACCAGGTAGATATACTGTCTCATATTATGACAGAACAGCTAGATCTACTGTCTCTATTATATTATGACAGTCCAGCAAGCTCTACTGTCTCTATTATAATATGAAAGACCAGCGAGATCTACTGTCTCATATTATGACAGAACAGCTAGATCTACTGTCTCTATTCTATTATGACAGACCAGCTAGATGTACTGTCTATATTATAATATGACAGACCAGCTAGATCTACTGTCTCTATTATAATATGACAGACCAGCTAGATCTACTGTCTCCATTATAATATGACAGACCAGCTAGATCTACTGTCACTATTATATTATGACAGACCAGCGACATCTACTGTCTCTATTATAACATGACAGACCAGCTTGATCTACTGTCTGTGTGATATTATGACAGAACAGCTAGATCTACTGTCTCTATTATAATATGACAGACCAGCTAGATCAACTGTCTGTATTATAATATGACAGACCAGCTAGATCTAATGTCTCTATTATAATGTGACAGACCAGCTAGATATACTGTCTCATATTATGACAGAACAGCTAGATCTACTGTCTCTATTATATTATGACAGACCAGGTAGATCTACTGTTTCTATTATAACATGAAAGAATAGCTCGATCTACTGTCTCTATTATTTTATGACAGATCAGCTAGATCTACTGTCTCTATCATATTATGACAGACCAGCTAGATCTACTGTCTCTATTATTTTATGACAGACCAGGTAGATCTACTGTCTCTATTATTTTATGACAGACCAGGTAGATCTACTGTCTCTGCTATATTATGACAGACCAGCTAGATCTACTGTCTCTATTCTAATATGACAGACCAGCTAGATGTACTGTCTATATTATAATATGACAGACCAGCTAGATCTACTGTCTCTATTATAATATGACAGACCAGCTAGATCTACTGTCACTATTATATTATGACAGACCAGCGACATCTACTGTCTCTATTATAACATGACAGACCAGCTAGATCTACTGTCTCTATTATAATATGACAGACCAGCGAGATCAACTGTCTGTATTATAATATGACAGACCAGCTCGATCTACTGTCTCTATTATAATTTGACAGACCAGCTAGATATACTGTCTCTATTATATTATGACAGACCAGCTAGATCTACTGTTTCTATTATAACATGAAAGACCAGCTCGATCTACTGTCTCTATTATTTTATGACAGATCAGCTAGATCTACTGTCTCTATTATATTATGACAGACCAGCGACATCTACTGTCTCTATTATAATATGACAGACCAGCTAGATCTACAGTCTCTATTATATTATGACAGACCAGCTAGATCTACTGTTTCTATTATAACATGAAAGAACAGCTCAATCTACTGTCTCTATTATTTTATGACAGATCAGCTAGATCTACTGTCTCTGCTATATTATGACAGACCAGCTAGATCTACTGTCTCTATTATAATTTGACAGACCAGCTAGATATACTGTCTCTATTATATTATGACAGACCAGCTAGATCTACTGTTTTTATTATAACATGAAAGACCAGCTCGATCTACTGTCTCTATTATTTTATGACAGACCAGCTCGATCTACTGTCTCTATTATATTATGACAGACCAGCGACATCTACTGTGTCTATTATAATATGACAGACCAGCTAGATCTACAGTCTCTATTATATTATGACAGACCAGCTAGATCTACTGTTTCTATTATAACATGAAAGAACAGCTCAATCTACTGTCTCTATTATATTATGACAGACCAGCTAGATCTACTGTCTCCATTATAATATGACAGACCAGCTCGATCTACAGTCTCTATTCTATTATGACAGACCAGCGAGATCTACTGTCTCTATTATAATATGACAGACCAGCAAAATCTGCTGTCTCTATTAGATTATGACAGACCAGGTAGATCTACTGTCTCTATTATATTATGACAGACCAGCTAGATGTACTGTCCCTATTATAAAATGACAGACCAGCTAGATCTACTGTCTCTACTATATTATGACAGACCAGCAAGCTCTACTGTCTCTATTATAATATGAAAGACCAGCGAGATCTACTGTCTCATATTATGACAGAACAGCTAGATCTACTGTCTCTATTCTATTATGACAGACCAGCTAGATGTACTGTCTATATTATAATATGACAGACCAGCTAGATCTACTGTCTCTATTATAATATGACAGACCAGCTAGATCTACTGTCTCCATTATAATATGACAGACCAGCTAGATATACTGTCACTATTATATTATGACAGACCAGCGACATCTACTGTCTCTATTATAACATGACAGACCAGCTAGATCTACTGTCTCTATTATATTATGACAGACCAGCTAGATCTACTGTCTCTATTATAATATGACAGACCAGCTAGATCAACTGTCTGTATTATAATATGACAGACCAGCTAGATCTAATGTCTCTATTATAATGTGACAGACCAGCTAGATCTACTGTCTCTATTCTATTATGACAGACCAGCTAGATATACTGTCTCATATTATGACAGAACAGCTAGATCTACTGTCTCTATTATATTATGACAGACCAGGTAGATCTACTGTTTCTATTATAACATGAATGAACAGCTCAATCTACTGTCTCTATTATTTTATGACAGATCAGCTAGATCTACTGTCTCTATCATATTACGACAGACCAGCTCGATCTACTGTCTCTATTATTTTATGACAGACCAGGTAGATCTACTGTCTCTATTATTTTATGACAGACCAGCTAGATCTACTGTCTCTATCATATTATGACAGACCAGGTAGATCTACTGTCTCTATTATATTATGACAGTCCAGCAAGATCTACTGTCTCCATTATAACATGATAGACCAGCTAGATCTACAGTCTCTATTATTTTATGACAGACCAGCTAGATCTACTGTCTCTATTATAAAATGAGAGACCAGCTTGATCTACTGTCTCTACTATTTTATGACAGACCAGCAAGATCTACTGTCTCTATTATAATATGAAAGACCAGCGAGGTCTACTGTCTCATATTATGACAGAACAGCTAGATCTACTGTCTCTATTCTATTATGACAGACCAGCTAGATGTACTGTCTCTATTATAATATGACAGACCAGGTAGATCTACTGTCTCCATTATAATATGACAGACCAGCTCGATCTACTGTCTCTATTATATTATGACAGACCAGCGACATCTACTGTCTCTATTATAATATGACAGACAAGCTAGATCTACAGTCTCTATTATATTATGACAAACCAGCTAGATCTACTGTCTCCATTATAACATGATAGACCAGCTAGATCTACTGTCTCCATTATAATATGACAGACCAGCTCGATCTACTGTCTCTATTATATTATGACAGACCAGCAAGCTCTACTGTCTCTATTATAATATGAAAGACCAGCGAGATCTACTGTCTCATAGTATGACAGAACAGCTAGATCTACTGTCTCTATTCTATTATGACAGACCAGCTAGATGTACTGTCTATATTATAATATGACAGACCAGCTAGATCTACTCTCTATTATAATATGACAGACCAGCTAGATCTACTGTCTCCATTATAATATGACAGAACAGCTAGATCTACTGTCACTATTATATTATGACAGACCAGCGACATCTACTGTCTCTATTATAACATGACAGACCAGCTAGATCTACTGTCTCTATTATATTATGACAGACCAGCTAGATCTACTGTCTCTATTATAATATGACAGACCAGCTTGATCTACTGTCTCTACTATATTATGACAGACCAGCAAGATCTACTGTCTCTATTATAATATGAAAGACCAGCGAGATCTACTGTCTCATATTATGAGAGAACAGCTAGATCTACTGTCTATATTCTATTATGACAGACCAGCTAGATGTACTGTCTCTATTATAATATGACAGACCAGCTAGATCTACTGTCTCTATTATAATATGACAGACCAGGTAGATCTACTGTCTCCATTATAATATGACAGACCAGCTCGATCTACTGTCTCTATTATATTATGACAGACCAGCGACATCTACTGTCTCTATTATAATATGACAGACCAGCTAGATCTACAGTCTCTATTATATTATGACAAACCAGCTAGATCTACTGTCTCCATTATAACATGATAGACCAGCTAGATCTACAGTCTCTATTTTTCATGACAGACCAGCTAGATCTACTGTGTCTATTATAATATGACAGACCAGCTAGATCAACTGTCTGTATTATAATATGACAGACCAGCTAGATCTAATGTCTCTATTATAATGTGACAGACCATCTAGGTCTACTGTCTCTATTCTATTATGACAGACCAGCTAGATCTACTGTCCCCATTATAATATGACAGACCAGCTAGATCTACTGTCTCTATTATAATATGACAGACCAGCTAGATATACTGTCTCATATTATGACAGAACAGCTAGATCTACTGTCTCTATTATAATATGACAGACCAGCTAGATCTACTGTCTCTATTATATTATGACAGACCAGGTAGATCTACTGTTTCTATTATGACATGAAAGAACAGCTCGATCTACTGTCTCTATTATTTTATGACAGATCAGCGAGATCTACTGTCTCTATCATATTATGACAGACCAGCTCGATCTACTGTCTCTATTATTTTATGACAGACCAGGTAGATCTACTGTCTCTATTATTTTATGACAGACCAGCTAGATCTACTGTCTCTATCATATTATGACAGACCAGGTAGATCTACTGTCTCTATTATATTATGACAGACCAGCTAGATCTACTGTTTCTATTATAACATGACAGACCAGCTAGATCTACTGTCTCTATTATATTATGACAGACCAGGTAGATCTACTGTTTCTATTATGACATGAAAGACCAGCTCGATCTACTGTCTCTATTATTTTATGACAGACCAGGTAGATCTACTGTCTCTATTATATTATGACAGACCAGGTAGATCTACTGTTTCTATTATAACATGAAAGAACAGCTAGATCTACTGTTACTATTATAACATGAAAGACCAGCTCGATCTACTGTCTCTATTATTTTATGACAGATCAGCTAGATCTAATGTCTCTATCATATTATGACAGACCAGCTAGATCTACTGTCTCTATTATTTTATGATAGACCAGGTAGATCTACTGTCTCTGCTATATTATGACAGACCAGCTATATATACTGTCTCTATTATAATTTGACAGACCAGCTAGATATACTGTCTATATTATATTATGAGAGACCAGCTAGATCTACTGTCTCTATTATAATATGACAGACCAGCTAGCTCTACTGTCTCTATTATATTATGACAGACCAGGCAGATCTACTGTCTCTATTATATTATGACAGACTAGGCAGATCTACTGTCTCTATTATAAAATGACAGACCAGCTAGATCTACTGTCTCTATTATATTATGACAGAACAGCTAGATCTACTGTCTCCATTATAATATGACAGACCAGCTCGATCTACTGTCTCTATTCTATTATGACAGACCAGCGACATCTACTGTCTCTATTATAATATGACAGACCAGCAAAATCTACTGTCTCTATTAGATTATGACAGACCAGGTAGATCTACTGTCTCTATTCTATTATGACAGACCAGCGAGATCTACTGTCTCTATTATATTATGACAGACCAGCTAGATCTACTGTCTCTATTATAATTTGACAGACCAGCTAGATATACTGTCTCTATTATATTATGACAGACCAGCTAGATCTACTGTTTCTATTATAACATGAAAGACCAGCTCGATCTACTGTCTCTATTATTTTATGACAGATCAGCTAGATCTACTGTCTCTATCATATTATGACAGACCAGCTCGATCTACTGTCTTTATTATATTATGACAGACAGGCGACATCTACTGTCTCTATTATAATATGACAGACCAGCTAGATCTACAGTCTCTATTATATTATGACAGACCAGCTAGATCTACTGTCTCCATTATAACATGATAGACCAGCTAGATCTACTGTCTCTATTATAATGTGACAGACCAGCTAGATATACTGTCTCTATTATATTATGACAGGCCAGCTAGATCTACTGTTTCTATTATAACATTTACATTTACATTTAAGTCATTTAGCAATAACATGAAAGACCAGCTCGATCTACTGTCTCTATTATTTTATGACAGATCAGCTAGATCTACTGTCTCTATCATATTATGACAGACCAGTTAGATCTACTGTCTCTATTATTTTATGACAGACCAGGTAGATCTACTGTCTCTGCTATATTATGACAGACCAGCTAGATCTACTGTCTCTATTATAATTTGACAGACCAGCTAGATATACTGTCTCTATTATATTATGACAGACCAGCTAGATCTACTGCCTCTATTATAATATGACAGACCAGCTAGATCTACTGTCTCTATTATTCTATGACAGACCAGGTAGATCTACTGTATATATTATATTATGACAGACCAGGGAGATCTACTGTCTCTATTATAATATGAAAGACCAGCTAGATCTACTGTCTCATATTATGACAGAACAGCTAGATCTACTGTCTCCATTATAATATGACAGACCAGCTCGATCTACTGTCTCTATTCTATTATGACAGACCAGCGAGATCTACTGTCTCTATTATAATATGACAGACCAGCAAAATCTACTGTCTCTATTAGATTATGACAGACCAGGTAGATCTACTGTCTCTATTCTATTATGACAGACCAGCGAGATCTACTGTCTCTATTATATTATGACAGACCAGCTAGATCTACTGTCTCTATTATAATTTGACAGACCAGCTAGATATACTGTCTCTATTATATTATGACAGACCAGCTAGATCTACTGTTTCTATTATAACATGAAAGACCAGCTCGATCTACTGTCTCTATTATTTTATGACAGATCAGCTAGATCTACTGTCTCTATCATATTATGACAGACCAGCTCGATCTACTGTCTTTATTATATTATGACAGACAGGCGACATCTACTGTCTCTATTATAATATGACAGACCAGCTAGATCTACAGTCTCTATTATATTATGACAGACCAGCTAGATCTACTGTCTCCATTATAACATGATAGACCAGCTAGATCTACTGTCTCTATTATAATGTGACAGACCAGCTAGATATACTGTCTCTATTATATTATGACAGGCCAGCTAGATCTACTGTTTCTATTATAACATGAAAGACCAGCTCGATCTACTGTCTCTATTATTTTATGACAGATCAGCTAGATCTACTGTCTCTATCATATTATGACAGACCAGTTAGATCTACTGTCTCTATTATTTTATGACAGACCAGGTAGATCTACTGTCTCTGCTATATTATGACAGACCAGCTAGATCTACTGTCTCTATTATAATTTGACAGACCAGCTAGATATACTGTCTCTATTATATTATGACAGACCAGCTAGATCTACTGCCTCTATTATAATATGACAGACCAGCTAGATCTACTGTCTCTATTATTCTATGACAGACCAGGTAGATCTACTGTATATATTATATTATGACAGACCAGGGAGATCTACTGTCTCTATTATAATATGAAAGACCAGCTAGATCTACTGTCTCATATTATGACAGAACAGCTAGATCTACTGTCTCCATTATAATATGACAGACCAGCTCGATCTACTGTCTCTATTCTATTATGACAGACCAGCGAGATCTACTGTCTCTATTATAATATGACAGACCAGCAAAATCTACTGTCTCTATTAGATTATGACAGACCAGGTAGATCTACTGTCTCTATTCTATTATGACAGACCAGCGAGATCTACTGTCTCATATTATGACAGACCAGCTAGATCTACTGTCTCTATTATAATATGACAGACCAGCTAGATATACTGTCTCTATTATATTATGACAGACCAGCTAGATCTACTGTTTCTATTATAACATGAAAGACCAGCTCGATCTACTGTCTCTATTATTTTATGACAGATCAGCTAGATCTACTGTCTCTATCATATTATGACAGACCAGCTCGATCTACTGTCTCTATTATATTATGACAGACAGGCGACATCTACTGTCTCTATTATAATATGACAGACCAGCTAGATCTACAGTCTCTATTATATTATGACAGACCAGCTAGATCTACTGTCTCCATTATAACATGATAGACCAGCTAGATCTACTGTCTCTATTATTTTATGACAGACCAGCTAGATCTACTGTCTCTATCATATTATGACAGACCAGCTAGATCTACTGTCTCCATTATAACATGAAAGAACAGCTCAATCTACTGTCTCTATTATTTTATGACAGATCAGCTAGATCTACTGTCTCTATCATATTATGACAGACCAGCTCGATCTACTGTCTCTATTATTTTATGACAGACCTGGTAGATCTACTGTCTCTGCTATATTATGACAGACCAGCTAGATCTACTGCCTCTATTATAATATGACAGACCAGCTAGATCAACTGTCTCTATTCTATTATGACAGACCAGCTAGATCTACTGTCCCCATTATATTATGACAGACCAGCTAGATCTACTGTCTCTATTATTTTATGACAGACCAGTTAGATCTACTGTCTCTATTATAATATGACAGACCAGCAAAATCTACTGTCTCTCTTAGATTATGACAGACCAGGTAGATCTACTGTCTCTATTATATTATGACATACCAGCTAGATGTACTGTCTCTATTATAAAATGACAGACCAGCTTGATCTACTGTCTCTACTATATTATGACAGACCAGCAAGATCTACTGTCTCTATTATAATATGAAAGACCAGCGAGATCTACTGTCTCATATTATGACTGAACAGCTAGATCTACTGTCTCTATTCTATTATGACAGACCAGCTAGATGTACTGTCTCTATTATAATATGACAGACCAGCAAAATCTACTGTCTCTATTAGATTATGACAGACCAGGTAGATCTACTGTCTCTATTCTATTATGACAGACCAGCGAGATCTACTGTCTCTATTATATTATGACAGACCAGCTAGATCTACTGTCTCTATTATAATTTGACAGACCAGCTAGATATACTGTCTCTATTATATTATGACAGACCAGCTAGATCTACTGTTTCTATTATAACATGAAAGACCAGCTCGATCTACTGTCTCTATTATTTTATGACAGATCAGCTAGATCTACTGTCTCTATCATATTATGACAGACCAGCTCGATCTACTGTCTTTATTATATTATGACAGACAGGCGACATCTACTGTCTCTATTATAATATGACAGACCAGCTAGATCTACAGTCTCTATTATATTATGACAGACCAGCTAGATCTACTGTCTCCATTATAACATGATAGACCAGCTAGATCTACTGTCTCTATTATAATGTGACAGACCAGCTAGATATACTGTCTCTATTATATTATGACAGGCCAGCTAGATCTACTGTTTCTATTATAACATGAAAGACCAGCTCGATCTACTGTCTCTATTATTTTATGACAGATCAGCTAGATCTACTGTCTCTATCATATTATGACAGACCAGTTAGATCTACTGTCTCTATTATTTTATGACAGACCAGGTAGATCTACTGTCTCTGCTATATTATGACAGACCAGCTAGATCTACTGTCTCTATTATAATTTGACAGACCAGCTAGATATACTGTCTCTATTATATTATGACAGACCAGCTAGATCTACTGCCTCTATTATAATATGACAGACCAGCTAGATCTACTGTCTCTATTATTCTATGACAGACCAGGTAGATCTACTGTATATATTATATTATGACAGACCAGGGAGATCTACTGTCTCTATTATAATATGAAAGACCAGCTAGATCTACTGTCTCATATTATGACAGAACAGCTAGATCTACTGTCTCCATTATAATATGACAGACCAGCTCGATCTACTGTCTCTATTCTATTATGACAGACCAGCGAGATCTACTGTCTCTATTATAATATGACAGACCAGCAAAATCTACTGTCTCTATTAGATTATGACAGACCAGGTAGATCTACTGTCTCTATTATATTATGACAGACCAGCTAGATCTACTGTCTCTATTATATTATGACAGACCAGCTAGATCTACTGTCTCTATTATAATATGACAGACCAGCTAGATATACTGTCTCTATTATATTATGACAGACCAGCTAGATCTACTGTTTCTATTATAACATGAAAGACCAGCTCGATCTACTGTCTCTATTATTTTATGACAGATCAGCTAGATCTACTGTCTCTATCATATTATGACAGACCAGCTCGATCTACTGTCTTTATTATATTATGACAGACAGGCGACATCTACTGTCTCTATTATAATATGACAGACCAGCTAGATCTACAGTCTCTATTATATTATGACAGACCAGCTAGATCTACTGTCTCCATTATAACATGATAGACCAGCTAGATCTACTGTCTCTATTATAATGTGACAGACCAGCTAGATATACTGTCTCTATTATATTATGACAGGCCAGCTAGATCTACTGTTTCTATTATAACATGAAAGACCAGCTCGATCTACTGTCTCTATTATTTTATGACAGATCAGCTAGATCTACTGTCTCTATCATATTATGACAGACCAGTTAGATCTACTGTCTCTATTATTTTATGACAGACCAGGTAGATCTACTGTCTCTGCTATATTATGACAGACCAGCTAGATCTACTGTCTCTATTATAATTTGACAGACCAGCTAGATATACTGTCTCTATTATATTATGACAGACCAGCTAGATCTACTGCCTCTATTATAATATGACAGACCAGCTAGATCTACTGTCTCTATTATTCTATGACAGACCAGGTAGATCTACTGTATATATTATATTATGACAGACCAGGAGATCTACTGTCTCTATTATAATATGAAAGAGCAGCTAGATCTACTGTCTCATATTATGACAGAACAGCTAGATCTACTGTCTCCATTATAATATGACAGACCAGCTCGATCTACTGTCTCTATTCTATTATGACAGACCAGCGAGATCTACTGTCTCTATTATAATATGACAGACCAGCAAAATCTACTGTCTCTATTAGATTATGACAGACCAGGTAGATCTACTGTCTCTATTCTATTATGACAGACCAGCGAGATCTACTGTCTCTATTATATTATGACAGACCAGCTAGATCTACTGTCTCTATTATAATATGACAGACCAGCTAGATATACTGTCTCATATTATGACAGACCAGCTAGATCTACTGTCTCTATTATAATATGAAAGACCAGCTCGATCTACTGTCTCTATTATTTTATGACAGATCAGCTAGATCTACTGTCTCTATCATATTATGACAGACCAGCTCGATCTACTGTCTCTATTATATTATGACAGACAGGCGACATCTACTGTCTCTATTATAATATGACAGACCAGCTAGATCTACAGTCTCTATTATATTATGACAGACCAGCTAGATCTACTGTCTCCATTATAACATGATAGACCAGCTAGATCTACTGTCTCTATTATTTTATGACAGACCAGCTAGATCTACTGTCTCTATCATATTATGACAGACCAGCTAGATCTACTGTCTCCATTATAACATGAAAGAACAGCTCAATCTACTGTCTCTATTATTTTATGACAGATCAGCTAGATCTACTGTCTCTATCATATTATGACAGACCAGCTCGATCTACTGTCTCTATTATTTTATGACAGACCTGGTAGATCTACTGTCTCTGCTATATTATGACAGACCAGCTAGATCTACTGCCTCATTATAATTTGACAGACCAGCTAGATATACTGTCTCTATTATATTATGACAGACCAGCTAGATCTACTGTCTCTATCATATTATGACAGACCAGCTAGATCTACTGTCTCTATTATTTTATGACAGACCAGGTAGATCTACTGTCTCTATTATAATATGACAGACCAGCAAAATCTACTGTCTCTATTAGATTATGACAGACCAGGTAGATCTACTGTCTCTATTATATTATGACAGACCAGCTAGATGTACTGTCTCTATTATAAAATGACAGACCAGCTTGATCTACTGTCTCTACTATATTATGACAGACCAGCTAGATGTACTGTCTCTATTATAATATGACAGACCAGCTAGATCTACTGTCTCTATTATAATATGACAGACCAGGTAGATCTACTGTCTCCATTATAATATGACAGACCAGCTCGATCTACTGTCTTTATTATATTATGACAGACAGGCGACATCTACTGTCTCTATTATAATATGACAGACCAGCTAGATCTACAGTCTCTATTATATTATGACAGACCAGCTAGATCTACTGTCTCCATTATAACATGATAGACCAGCTAGATCTACTGTCTCTATTATAATGTGACAGACCAGCTAGATATACTGTCTCTATTATATTATGACAGGCCAGCTAGATCTACTGTTTCTATTATAACATGAAAGACCAGCTCGATCTACTGTCTCTATTATTTTATGACAGATCAGCTAGATCTACTGTCTCTATCATATTATGACAGACCAGTTAGATCTACTGTCTCTATTATTTTATGACAGACCAGGTAGATCTACTGTCTCTGCTATATTATGACAGACCAGCTAGATCTACTGTCTCTATTATAATTTGACAGACCAGCTAGATATACTGTCTCTATTATATTATGACAGACCAGCTAGATCTACTGCCTCTATTATAATATGACAGACCAGCTAGATCTACTGTCTCTATTATTCTATGACAGACCAGGTAGATCTACTGTATATATTATATTATGACAGACCAGGGAGATCTACTGTCTCTATTATAATATGAAAGACCAGCTAGATCTACTGTCTCATATTATGACAGAACAGCTAGATCTACTGTCTCCATTATAATATGACAGACCAGCTCGATCTACTGTCTCTATTCTATTATGACAGACCAGCGAGATCTACTGTCTCTATTATAATATGACAGACCAGCAAAATCTACTGTCTCTATTAGATTATGACAGACCAGGTAGATCTACTGTCTCTATTCTATTATGACAGACCAGCGAGATCTACTGTCTCTATTATATTATGACAGACCAGCTAGATCTACTGTCTCTATTATAATTTGACAGACCAGCTAGATATACTGTCTCTATTATTATATTATGACAGACCAGCTAGATCTACTGTTTCTATTATAACATGAAAGACCAGCTCGATCTACTGTCTCTATTATTTTATGACAGATCAGCTAGATCTACTGTCTCTATCATATTATGACAGACCAGCTCGATCTACTGTCTCTATTATATTATGACAGACAGGCGACATCTACTGTCTCTATTATAATATGACAGACCAGCTAGATCTACAGTCTCTATTATATTATGACAGACCAGCTAGATCTACTGTCTCCATTATAACATGATAGACCAGCTAGATCTACTGTCTCTATTATTTTATGACAGACCAGCTAGATCTACTGTCTCTATCATATTATGACAGACCAGCTAGATCTACTGTCTCCATTATAACATGAAAGAACAGCTCAATCTACTGTCTCTATTATTTTATGACAGATCAGCTAGATCTACTGTCTCTATCATATTATGACAGACCAGCTCGATCTACTGTCTCTATTATTTTATGACAGACCTGGTAGATCTACTGTCTCTGCTATATTATGACAGACCAGCTAGATCTACTGCCTCTATTATAATTTGACAGACCAGCTAGATATACTGTCTCTATTATATTATGACAGACCAGCTAGATCTACTGTCTCTATCATATTATGACAGACCAGCTAGATCTACTGTCTCTATTATTTTATGACAGACCAGGTAGATCTACTGTCTCTATTATAATATGACAGACCAGCAAAATCTACTGTCTCTATTAGATTATGACAGACCAGGTAGATCTACTGTCTCTATTATATTATGACAGACCAGCTAGATGTACTGTCTCTATTATAAAATGACAGACCAGCTTGATCTACTGTCTCTACTATATTATGACAGACCAGCTAGATGTACTGTCTCTATTATAATATGACAGACCAGCTAGATCTACTGTCTCTATTATAATATGACAGACCAGGTAGATCTACTGTCTCCATTATAATATGACAGACCAGCTCGATCTACTGTCTCTATTATATTATGACAGACCAGCTAGATGTACTGTCTCTATTATAAAATGACAGACCAGCTAGATCTACTGTCTCTACTATATTACTATATTATGACAGACCAGCAAGCTCTACTGTCTCTATTATAATATGAAAGACCAGCTCGATCTACTGCCTCTATTATTTTATGACAGATCAGCTAGATCTACTGTCTCTATCATATTATGACAGACCAGTTAGATCTACTGTCTCTATTATTTTATGACAGACCAGGTAGATCTACTGTTTCTATTATAATTTGACAGACCAGCTAGATATACTGTCTCTATTATATTATGACAGACCAGCTAGATCTACTGCCTCTATTATAATATGACAGACCAGCTAGATCTACTGTCTCTATTATTCTATGACAGACCAGGTAGATCTACTGTATCTATTATATTATGACAGACCAGGGAGATCTACCTGTCTCTATTATAATATGAAAGACCAGCTAGATCTACTGTCTCATATTATGACAGAACAGCTAGATCTACTGTCTCCATTATAATATGACAGACCAGCTCGATCTACTGCCTCTATTCTATTATGACAGACCAGCGAGATCTACTGTCTCTATTATAATATGACAGACCAGCAAAATCTACTGTCTCTATTAGATTATGACAGACCAGGTAGATCTACTGTCTCTATTCTATTATAATAATAATATAATATATGCCATTTATCAGACGCTTTTATCCAAAGCGACTTACAGTCATGTGTGCATACATTCTACGTATGGGTGGTCCCGGGATCGAACCCACTACCCTGGCGTTACAAGCGCCATGCTCTACCAACTGAGCTACAGAAGGACCACTTATGACAGACCAGCGAGATCTACTGTCTCTATTATATTATGACAGACCAGCTAGATCTACTGTCTCTATTATAATTTCACAGACCAGCTAGATATACTGTCTCTATTATATTATGACAGACCAGCTAGATCTACTGTCTCTATTATTTTATGACAGATCAGCTAGATCTACTGTCTCTATCATATTATGACAGACCAGCTCGATCTACTGTCTCTATTATATTATGACAGACAGGCGACATCTACTGTCTCTATTATAATATGACAGACCAGGTAGATCTACTGTCTCCATTATAATATGACAGACCAGCTCGATCTACTGTCTCTATTATATTATGACAGACCAGCTAGATGTACTGTCTCTATTATAAAATGACAGACCAGCTAGATCTACTGTCTCTACTATATTACTATATTATGACAGACCAGCAAGCTCTACTGTCTCTATTATAATATGAAAGACCAGCTCGATCTACTGCCTCTATTATTTTATGACAGATCAGCTAGATCTACTGTCTCTATCATATTATGACAGACCAGTTAGATCTACTGTCTCTATTATTTTATGACAGACCAGGTAGATCTACTGTTTCTATTATAATTTGACAGACCAGCTAGATATACTGTCTCTATTATATTATGACAGACAGGCGACATCTACTGTCTCTATTATAATATGACAGACCAGCTAGATCTACAGTCTCTATTATATTATGACAGACCAGCTAGATCTACTGTCTCCATTATAACATGATAGACCAGCTAGATCTACTGTCTCTATTATTTTATGACAGACCAGCTAGATCTACTGTCTCTATTATAATATGACAGACCAGCTAGATCTACTGTCTCATATTATGACAGAACAGCTAGATCTACTGTCTCTATTATATTATGACAGACCAGGTAGATCTACTGTTTCTATTATAACATGAAAGAACAGCTCAATCTACTGACTCTATTATTTTATGACAGACCAGCTCGATCTACTGTCTCTATTATTTTATGACAGACCTGGTAGATCTACTGTCTCTGCTATATTATGACAGACCAGCTAGATCTACTGCCTCTATTATAATTTGACAGACCAGCTAGATATACTGTCTCTATTATATTATGACAGACCAGCTAGATCTACTGTCTCTATCATATTATGACAGACCAGCTAGATCTACTGTCTCTATTATTTTATGACAGACCAGGTAGATCTACTGTCTCTATTCTATTATGACAGACCAGCGAGATCTACTGCCTCTATTATAATTTGACAGACCAGCTAGATATACTGTCTCTATTATATTATGACAGACCAGCTAGATCTACTGTCTCTATCATATTATGACAGACCAGCTCAATCTACTGTCTCTATTATTTTATGACAGACCTGGTAGATCTACTGTCTCTGCTATATTATGACAGACCAGCTAGATCTACTGCCTCTATTATAATTTGACAGACCAGCTAGATATACTGTCTCTATTATATTATGACAGACCAGCTAGATCTACTGTCTCTATCATATTATGACAGACCAGCTAGATCTACTGTCTCTATTATTTTATGACAGACCAGGTAGATCTACTGTCTCTATTCTATTATGACAGACCAGCGAGATCTACTGTCTCTATTATAATATGACAGACCAGCAAAATCTACTGTCTCTATTAGATTATGACAGACCAGGTAGATCTACTGTCTCTATTATATTATGACAGACCAGCTAGATGTACTGTCTCTATTAAAAAATGACAGACCAGCTTGATCTACTGTCTCTACTATATTATGACAGACCAGCAAGATCTACTGTCTCTATTATAATATGAAAGACCAGCGAGATCTACTGTCTCATATTATGACAGAACAGCTAGATCTACTGTCTCTATTCTATTATGACAGACCACCTAGATCTACTGTCTCTATTATAATATGACAGACCAGGTAGATCTACTGTCTCCATTATAATATGACAGACCAGCTCGATCTACTGTCTCTATTATATTATGACAGACCAGCTAGATGTACTGTCTCTATTATAAAATGACAGACCAGCTAGATCTACTGTCTCTACTATATTATGACAGACCAGCAAGCTCTACTGTCTCTATTATAACATGAAAGACCAGCTCGATCTACTGTCTCTATTATTTTATGACAGATCAGCTAGATCTACTGTCTCTATCATATTATGACAGACCAGCTCGATCTACTGTCTCTATTATTTTATGACAGACCAGGTAGATCTACTGTCTCTGCTATATTATGACAGACCAGCTAGATCTACTGTCTCTATTATAATTTGACAGACCAGCTAGATATACTGTCTCTATTATATTATGACAGACCAGCTAGATCTACTGCCTCTATTATAATATGACAGACCAGCTAGATCTACTGTCTCTATTATTCTATGACAGACCAGGTAGATCTACTGTCTCTATTATATTATGACAGACCAGGTAGATCTACTGTCTCTATTATATTATGACAGACCAGCTAGATCTACTGTCCCCATTATAATATGACAGACCAGGTAGATCTACTGTCTCTACTATAATATGTCAGACCAGGTAGATCTACTGTCTCTATTATTTTATGACAGACCAGGTAGATCTACTGTCTCTGCTATATTATGACAGACCAGTTAGATCTACTGTCTCTATCATATTATGACAGACCGGCTAGATCTACTGTCTCTATTATTTTATGACAGACCAGGTAGATCTACTGTATATATTATATTATGACAGACCAGGTAGATCTACTGTCTCTATTATAATATGAAAGACCAGCTAGATCTACTGTCTCATATTATGACAGAACAGCTAGATCTACTGTCTCCATTATAATATGACAGACCAGCTCGATCTACTGTCTCTATTCTATTATGACAGACCAGCGAGATCTACTGTCTCTATTATAATATGACAGACCAGCAAAATCTACTGTCTCTATTAGATTATGACAGACCAGGTAGATCTACTGTCTCTATTCTATTATGACAGACCAGCGAGATCTACTGTCTCATATTATGACAGAACAGCTAGATCTACTGTCTCTATTATAATATGACAGACCAGCTAGATATATTGTCTCATATTATGACAGAACAGCTAGATCTACTTTCTCTATTATAATATGACAGACCAGCTCGATCTACTGTCTCTATTATTTTATGACAGATCAGCTAGATCTACTGTCTCTATCATATTATGACAGATCAGCTAGATCTACTGTCTCTATCATATTATGACAGACCAGCTCGATCTACTGTCTCTATCATATTATGACAGACCAGCTCGATCTACTGTCTCTATTATTTTATGACAGACCAGCTAGATCTACTGTCTCTGCTATATTATGACACACCAGCTAGATCTACTGTCTCCATTATAACATGATAGACCAGCTAGATCTACTGTCTCTATTATAATGTGACAGACCAGCTAGATATACTGTCTCTATTATATTATGACAGACCAGCTAGATCTACTGTTTCTATTACAACATGAAAGACCAGCTCGATCTACTGTCTCTATTATTTTATGACAGATCAGCTAGATCTATTGTCTCTATCATATTATGACAGACCAGCTAGATCTACTGTCTCTATTATTTTATGACAGACCAGGTAGATCTACTGTCTCTGCTATATTATGACAGACCAGCTAGATCTACTGTCTCTATTATAATTTGACAGACCAGCTAGATATACTGTCTCTATTATATTATGACAGACCAGCTAGATCTACTGCCTCTATTATAATATGACAGACCAGCTAGATCTACTGTCTCTATTATTCTATGACAGACCAGGTAGGTCTACTGTATATATTATATTATGACAGACCAGGGAGATCTACTGTCTCTATTATAATATGAAAGACCAGCTAGATCTACTGTCTCATATTATGACAGAACAGCTAGATCTACTGTCTCCATTATAATATGACAGACCAGCTCGATCTACTGTCTCTATTCTATTATGACAGACCAGCGAGATCTACTGTCTCTATTATAATATGACAGACCAGCAAAATCTACTGTCTCTATTAGATTATGACAGACCAGGTAGATCTACTGTCTCTATTCTATTATGACAGACCAGCGAGATCTACTGTCTCTATTATATTATGACAGACCTGCTAGATCTACTGTCTCTATTATAATTTGACAGACCAGCTAGATATACTGTCTCTATTATATTATGACAGACCAGCTAGATCTACTGTTTCTATTATAACATGAAAGACCAGCTCGATCTACTGTCTCTATTATTTTATGACAGATCAGCTAGATCTACTGTCTCTATCATATTATGACAGACCAGCTCGATCTACTGTCTCTATTATATTATGACAGACAGGCGACATCTACTGTCTCTATTATTTTATGACAGACCAGTTAGATCTACTGTCTCTATTATTTTATGACAGACCAGCTAGATCTACTGTCTCTATTATAATATGACAGACCAGCTAGATCTACTGTCTCATATTATGACAGAACAGCTAGATCTACTGTCTCTATTATATTATGACAGACCAGGTAGATCTACTGTTTCTATTATAACATGAAAGAACAGCTCAATCTACTGACTCTATTATTTTATGACAGACCAGCTCGATCTACTGTCTCTATTATTTTATGACAGACCTGGTAGATCTACTGTCTCTGCTATATTATGACAGACCAGCTAGATCTACTGCCTCTATTATAATTTGACAGACCAGCTAGATATACTGTCTCTATTATATTATGACAGACCAGCTAGATCTACTGTCTCTATCATATTATGACAGACCAGCTAGATCTACTGTCTCTATTATTTTATGACAGACCAGGTAGATCTACTGTCTCTATTCTATTATGACAGACCAGCGAGATCTACTGCCTCTATTATAATTTGACAGACCAGCTAGATATACTGTCTCTATTATATTATGACAGACCAGCTAGATCTACTGTCTCTATCATATTATGACAGACCAGCTCAATCTACTGTCTCTATTATTTTATGACAGACCTGGTAGATCTACTGTCTCTATTATATTATGACAGACCAGCTAGATGTACTGTCTCTATTATAAAATGACAGACCAGCTTGATCTACTGTCTCTACTATATTATGACAGAACAGCAAGATCTACTGTCTCATATTATGACAGAACAGCTAGATCTACTGTCTCTATTCTATTATGACAGACCAGCTAGATGTACTGTCTCTATTATAATATGACAGACCAGCTAGATCTACTGTCTCTATTATAATATGACAGACCAGGTAGATCTACTGTCTCCATTATAATATGACAGACCAGCTCGATCTACTGTCTCTATTATATTATGACAGACCAGCTAGATGTACTGTCTCTATTATAAAATGACAGACCAGCTAGATCTACTGTCTCTACTATATTACTATATTATGACAGACCAGCAAGCTGTACTGTCTCTATTATAATATGAAAGACCAGCTCGATCTACTGCCTCTATTATTTTATGACAGATCAGCTAGATCTACTGTCTCTATCATATTATGACAGACCAGTTAGATCTACTGTCTCTATTATTTTATGACAGACCAGGTAGATCTACTGTTTCTATTATAATTTGACAGACCAGCTAGATATACTGTCTCTATTCAATTATGACAGACCAGCTAGATCTACTGCCTCTATTATAATATGACAGACCAGCTAGATATACTGTCTCTATTATTCTATGACAGACCAGGTAGATCTACTGTATCTATTATATTATGACAGACCAGGGAGATCTACCGTCTCTATTATAATATGAAAGACCAGCTAGATCTACTGTCTCATATTATGACAGAACAGCTAGATCTACTGTCTCCATTATAATATGACAGACCAGCTCGATCTACTGTCTCTATTCTATTATGACAGACCAGCGAGATCTACTGTCTCTATTATAATATGACAGACCAGCAAAATCTACTGTCTCTATTAGATTATGACAGACCAGGTAGATCTACTGTCTCTATTCTATTATGACAGACCAGCGAGATCTACTGTCTCATATTATGACAGAACAGCTAGATCTACTGTCTCTATTATAATATGACAGACCAGCTAGATATATTGTCTCATATTATGACAGAACAGCTAGATCTACTTTCTCTATTATAATATGACAGACCAGCTAGATCTACTGTCTCTATCATATTATGACAGACCAGCTCGATCTACTGTCTCTATTATATTATGACAGACAGGCGACATCTACTGTCTCTATTATAATATGACAGACCAGCTAGATCTACAGTCTCTATTATATTATGACAGACCAGCTAGATCTACTGTCTCCATTATAACATGATAGACCAGCTAGATCTACTGTCTCTATTATTTTATGACAGACCAGCTAGATCTACTGTCTCTATTATAATATGACAGACCAGCTAGATCTACTGTCTCTATTATAATATGACAGACCAGCTAGATATACTGTCTCATATTATGACAGAACAGCTAGATCTACTGTCTCTATTATAATTTCACAGACCAGCTAGATATACTGTCTCTATTATATTATGACAGACCAGCTAGATCTACTGTCTCTATTATTTTATGACAGACCAGCTAGATGTACTGTCTCTATTATAATATGACAGACCAGCTAGATCTACTGTCTCTATTATAATATGACAGACCAGGTAGATCTACTGTCTCCATTATAATATGACAGACCAGCTCGATCTACTGTCTCTATTATATTATGACAGACCAGCTAGATGTACTGTCTCTATTATAAAATGACAGACCAGCTAGATCTACTGTCTCTACTATATTACTATATTATGACAGACCAGCAAGCTCTACTGTCTCTATTATAATATGAAAGACCAGCTCGATCTACTGCCTCTATTATTTTATGACAGATCAGCTAGATCTACTGTCTCTATCATATTATGACAGACCAGTTAGATCTACTGTCTCTATTATTTTATGACAGACCAGGTAGATCTACTGTTTCTATTATAATTTGACAGACCAGCTAGATATACTGTCTCTATTATATTATGACAGACCAGCTAGATCTACTGCCTCTATTATAATATGACAGACCAGCTAGATCTACTGTCTCTATTATTCTATGACAGACCAGGTAGATCTACTGTATCTATTATATTATGACAGACCAGGGAGATCTACCGTCTCTATTATAATATGAAAGACCAGCTAGATCTACTGTCTCATATTATGACAGAACAGCTAGATCTACTGTCTCCATTATAATATGACAGACCAGCTCGATCTACTGCCTCTATTCTATTATGACAGACCAGCGAGATCTACTGTCTCTATTATAATATGACAGACCAGCAAAATCTACTGTCTCTATTAGATTATGACAGACCAGGTAGATCTACTGTCTCTATTCTATTATAATAATAATATAATATATGCCATTTATCAGACGCTTTTATCCAAAGCGACTTACAGTCATGTGTGCATACATTCTACGTATGGGTGGTCCCGGGATCGAACCCACTACCCTGGCGTTACAAGCGCCATGCTCTACCAACTGAGCTACAGAAGGACCACTTATGACAGACCAGCGAGATCTACTGTCTCTATTATATTATGACAGACCAGCTAGATCTACTGTCTCTATTATAATTTCACAGACCAGCTAGATATACTGTCTCTATTATATTATGACAGACCAGCTAGATCTACTGTCTCTATTATTTTATGACAGATCAGCTAGATCTACTGTCTCTATCATATTATGACAGACCAGGTAGATCTACTGTTTCTATTATAATTTGACAGACCAGCTAGATATACTGTCTCTATTATATTATGACAGACCAGCTAGATCTACTGCCTCTATTATAATATGACAGACCAGCTAGATCTACTGTCTCTATCATATTATGACAGACCAGCTCGATCTACTGTCTCTATTATATTATGACAGACAGGCGACATCTACTGTCTCTATTATTTTATGACAGACCAGTTATATCTACTGTCTCTATTATTTTATGACAGACCAGCTAGATCTACTGTCTCTATTATAATATGACAGACCAGCTAGATCTACTGTCTCATATTATGACAGAACAGCTAGATCTACTGTCTCTATTATATTATGACAGACCAGGTAGATCTACTGTTTCTATTATAACATGAAAGAACAGCTCAATCTACTGACTCTATTATTTTATGACAGACCAGCTCGATCTACTGTCTCTATTATTTTATGACAGACCTGGTAGATCTACTGTCTCTGCTATATTATGACAGACCAGCTAGATCTACTGCCTCTATTATAATTTGACAGACCAGCTAGATATACTGTCTCTATTATATTATGACAGACCAGCTAGATCTACTGTCTCTATCATATTATGACAGACCAGCTAGATCTACTGTCTCTATTATTTTATGACAGACCAGGTAGATCTACTGTCTCTATTCTATTATGACAGACCAGCGAGATCTACTGCCTCTATTATAATTTGACAGACCAGCTAGATATACTGTCTCTATTATATTATGACAGACCAGCTAGATCTACTGTCTCTATCATATTATGACAGACCAGCTCAATCTACTGTCTCTATTATTTTATGACAGACCTGGTAGATCTACTGTCTCTATTATCTTATGACAGACCAGCTAGATGTACTGTCTCTATTATAAAATGACAGATCAGCTTGATCTACTGTCTCTACTATATTATGACAGAACAGCAAGATCTACTGTCTCTATTATAATATGAAAGATCAGCGAGATCTACTGTCTCATATTATGACAGAACAGCTAGATCTACTGTCTCTATTCTATTATGACAGACCAGCAAGATGTACTGTCTCTATTATAATATGACAGACCAGCTAGATCTACTGTCTCTATTATAATATGACAGACCAGGTAGATCTACTGTCTCCATTATAACATGACAGGCCAGCTTGATCTACTGTCTCTATTATAATATGAAAGACCAGCTAGATCTACTGTCTCATATCATGACAGAACAGCTAGATCTACTGTCTCTACTATATTACTATATTATGACAGACCAGCAAGCTCTACTGTCTCTATTATAATATGAAAGACCAGCTCGATCTACTGCCTCTATTATTTTATGACAGATCAGCTAGATCTACTGTCTCTATCATATTATGACAGACCAGTTAGATCTACTGTCTCTATTATTTTATGACAGACCAGGTAGATCTACTGTTTCTATTATAATTTGACAGACCAGCTAGATATACTGTCTCTATTCAATTATGACAGACCAGCTAGATCTACTGCCTCTATTATAATATGACAGACCAGCTAGATATACTGTCTCTATTATTCTATGACAGACCAGGTAGATCTACTGTATCTATTATATTATGACAGACCAGGGAGATCTACCGTCTCTATTATAATATGAAAGACCAGCTAGATCTACTGTCTCATATTATGACAGAACAGCTAGATCTACTGTCTCCATTATAATATGACAGACCAGCTCGATCTACTGCCTCTATTCTATTATGACAGACCAGCGAGATCTACTGTCTCTATTATAATATGACAGACCAGCAAAATCTACTGTCTCTATTAGATTATGACAGACCAGGTAGATCTACTGTCTCTATTCTATTATGACAGACCAGCGAGATCTACTGTCTCTATTATATTATGACAGACCAGCTAGATCTACTGTCTCTATTATAATTTGACAGACCAGCTAGATATACTGTCTCTATTATATTATGACAGACCAGCTAGATCTACTGTCTCTATTATTTTATGACAGATCAGCTAGATCTACTGTCTCTATCATATTATGACAGACCAGCTCGATCTACTGTCTCTATTATATTATGACAGACAGGCGACATCTACTGTCTCTATTATAATATGACAGACCAGCTCGATCTACTGTCTCTATTCTATTATGACAGACCAGCTAGATCTACTGTCTCCATTATAACATGATAGACCAGCTAGATCTACTGTCTCTATTATTTTATGACAGACCAGCTAGATCTACTGTCTCTATTATAATATGACAGACCAGCTAGATATACTGTCTCATATTATAATATGACAGACCAACTAGATCTACTGTCTCATATTATGACAGAACAGCTAGATCTACTGTCTCTATTATATTATGACAGACCAGGTAGATCTACTGTTTCTATTATAACATGAAAGAACAGCTCGATCTACTGTCTCTATTATTTTATGACAGACCAGCTCGATCTACTGTCTCTATTATTTTATGACAGACCTGGTAGATCTACTGTCTCTGCTATATTATGACAGACCAGCTAGATCTACTGCCTCTATTATAATTTGACAGACCAGCTAGATATACTGTCTCTATTATATTATGACAGACCAGCTAGATCTACTGTCTCTATCATATTATGACAGACCAGCTAGATCTACTGTCTCTATTATTTTATGACAGACCAGGTCTACTGTCTCTATTCTATTATGACAGACCAGCGAGATCTACTGCCTCTATTATAATTTGACAGACCAGCTAGATATACTGTCTCTATTATATTATGACAGACCAGCTAGATCTACTGTCTCTATCATATTATGACAGACCAGCTCGATCTACTGTCTCTATTATTTTATGACAGACCTGGTAGATCTACTGTCTCTGCTATATTATGACAGACCAGCTAGATCTACTGCCTCTATTATAATTTGACAGACCAGCTAGATATACTGTCTCTATTATATTATGACAGACCAGCTAGATCTACTGTCTCTATCATATTATGACAGACCAGCTAGATCTACTGTCTCTATTATTTTATGACAGACCAGGTAGATCTACTGTCTCTATTCTATTATGACAGACCAGCGAGATCTACTGTCTCTATTATAATATGACAGACCAGCAAAATCTACTGTCTCTATTAGATTATGACAGACCAGGTAGATCTACTGTCTCTATTATATTATGACAGACCAGCTAGATGTACTGTCTCTATTATAAAATGACAGACCAGCTTGATCTACTGTCTCTACTATATTATGACAGACCAGCAAGATCTACTGTCTCTATTATAATATGAAAGACCAGCGAGATCTACTGTCTCATATTATGACAGAACAGCTAGATCTACTGTCTCTATTCTATTATGACAGACCACCTAGATCTACTGTCTCTATTATAATATGACAGACCAGGTAGATCTACTGTCTCCATTATAATATGACAGACCAGCTCGATCTACTGTCTCTATTATATTATGACAGACCAGCTAGATGTACTGTCTCTATTATAAAATGACAGACCAGCTAGATCTACTGTCTCTACTATATTATGACAGACCAGCAAGCTCTACTGTCTCTATTATAACATGAAAGACCAGCTCGATCTACTGTCTCTATTATTTTATGACAGATCAGCTAGATCTACTGTCTCTATCATATTATGACAGACCAGTTAGATCTACTGTCTCTATTATTTTATGACAGACCAGGTAGATCTACTGTCTCTGCTATATTATGACAGACCAGCTAGATCTACTGTCTCTATTATAATTTGACAGACCAGCTAGATATACTGTCTCTATTATATTATGACAGACCAGCTAGATATACTGTCTCTATTATATTATGACAGACCAGCTAGATCTACTGCCTCTATTATAATATGACAGACCAGGTAGATCTACTGTATCTATTATATTATGACAGACCAGGTAGATCTACTGTCTCTATTATAATATGAAAGACCAGCTAGATCTACTGTCTCATATTATGACAGAACAGCTAGATCTACTGTCTCTATTCTATTATGACAGACCAGCGAGATCTACTGTCTCTATTATAATATGACAGACCAACAAAATCTACTGTCTCTATTAGATTATGACAGACCAGGTAGATCTACTGTCTCTATTCTATTATGACAGACCAGCGAGATCTACTGTCTCTATTATATTATGACAGACCAGCTAGATCTACTGTCTCTATTATTTTATGACAGACCAGCTAGATCTACAGTCTCTATTATATTATGACAGACCAGCTAGATCTACTGTCTCCATTATAACATGATAGACCAGCTAGATCTACTGTCTCTATTATTTTATGACAGACCAGCTAGATCTACTGTCTCCATTATAACATGATAGACCAGCTAGATCTACTGTCTCTATTATTTTATGACAGACCAGCTAGATCTACTGTCTCTATTATAATATGACAGACCAGCTAGATCTACTGTCTCTATTATAATATGACAGACCAGCTAGATATACTGTCTCATATTAAGACAGAACAGCAAGATCTACTGTCTCTATTATATTATGACAGACCAGGTAGATCTACTGTTTCTATTATAACATGAAAGAACAGCTCAATCTACTGACTCTATTATTTTATGACAGACCAGCTCGATCTACTGTCTCTATTATTTTATGACAGACCAGGTAGATCTACTGTCTCTGCTATATTATGACAGACCAGCTAGATCTACTGTCTCTATCATATTATGACAGACCGGCTAGATCTACTGTCTCTATTATTTTATGACAGACCAGGTAGATCTACTGTCTCTATTCTATTATGACAGACCAGCGAGATCTACTGTCTCTATTATAATATGACAGACCAGCAAAATCTACTGTCTCTATTAGATTATGACAGACCAGGTAGATCTACTGTCTCTATTATATTATGACAGACCAGCTAGATGTACTGTCTCTATTATAAAATGACAGACCAGCTTGATCTACTGTCTCTACTATATTATGACAGACCAGCAAGCTCTACTGTCTCTATTATTTTATGACAGATCAGCTAGATCTACTGTCTCTATCATATTATGACAGACCAGTTAGATCTACTGTCTCTATTATTTTATGACAGACCAGGTAGATCTACTGTCTCTGCTATATTATGACAGACCAGCTAGATCTACTGTCTCTATTATAATTTGACAGACCAGCTAGATATACTGTCTCTATTATATTATGACAGACCAGCTAGATCTACTGCCTCTATTATAATATGACAGACCAGCTAGATCTACTGTCTCTATTATTCTATGACAGACCAGGTAGATCTACTGTATCTATTATATTATGACAGACCAGGGAGATCTACTGTCTCTATTATAATATGAAAGACCAGCTAGATCTACTGTCTCCATTATAATATGACAGACCAGCTCGATCTACTGTCTATATTCTATTATGACAGACCAGCGAGATCTACTGTCTCTATTATAATATGACAGACCAGCAAAATCTACTGTCTCTATTAGATTATGACAGACCAGGTAGATCTACTGTCTCTATTCTATTATGACAGACCAGCGAGATCTACTGTCTCTATTATATTATGACAGACCAGCTAGATCTACGTCTCTATTATAATTTGACAGACCAGCTAGATATACTGTCTCTATTATATTATGACAGACCAGCTAGATCTACTGTTTCTATTATAACATGAAAGACCAGCTCGATCTACTGTCTCTATTATTTTATGACAGATCAGCTAGATCTACTGTCTCTATCATATTATGACAGACCAGCTCGATCTACTGTCTCTATTATATTATGACAGACAGGCGACATCTACTGTCTCTATTATAATATGACAGACCAGCTAGATCTACAGTCTCTATTATATTATGACAGACCAGCTAGATCTACTGTCTCCATTATAACATGATAGACCAGCTAGATCTACTGTCTCTATTATTTTATGACAGACCAGCTAGATCTACTGTCTCTGTTATAATATGACAGACCAGCTAGATCTACTGTCTCTATTATAATATGACAGACCAGCTAGATATACTGTCTCATATTATGACAGAACAGCTAGATCTACTGTCTCTATTATATTATGACAGACCAGGTAGATCTACTGTTTCTATTATAACATGAAAGAACAGCTCAATCTACTGTCTCTATTATTTTATGACAGACCAGCTCGATCTACTGTCTCTATTATTTTATGACAGACCTGGTAGATCTACTGTCTCTGCTATATTATGACAGACCAGCTAGATCTACTGCCTCTATTATAATTTGACAGACCAGCTAGATATACTGTCTCTATTATATTATGACAGACCAGCTAGATCTACTGTCTCTATCATATTATGACAGACCAGCTAGATCTACTGTCTCTATTATTTTATGACAGACCAGGTAGATCTACTGTCTCTATTCTATTATGACAGACCAGCGAGATCTACTGTCTCTATTATAATATGACAGACCAGCAAAATCTACTGTCTCTATTAGATTATGACAGACCAGGTAGATCTACTGTCTCTATTATATTATGACAGACCAGCTAGATGTACTGTCTCTATTATAAAATGACAGACCAGCTTGATCTACTGTCTCTACTATATTATGACAGACCTGCAAGATCTACTGTCTCTATTATAATATGACAGACCAGCTAGATCTGCTGTCTCTATTATTCTATGACAGACCAGGTAGATCTACTGTATCTATTATATTATGACAGACCAGCTAGATCTACTGTCTCTATTATAATATGACAGACCAGCAAAATCTACTGTCTCTATTAGATTATGACAGACCAGGTAGATCTACTGTCTCTATTATATTATGACAGACCAGCTAGATGTACTGTCTCTATTATAAAATGACAGACCAGCTTGATCTACTGTCTCTACTATATTATGACAGACCAGCAAGATCTACTGTCTCTATTATAATACGAAAGACCAGCGAGATCTACTGTCTCATATTATGACAGAACAGCTAGATCTACTGTCTCTATTCTATTATGACAGACCAGCTAGATGTACTGTCTCTATAATAATATGACAGACCAGGTAGATCTACTGTCTCCATTGTAATATGACAGACCAGCTCGATCTACTGTCTCCATTGTAATATGACAGACCAGCTCGATCTACTGTCTCTATTATATTATGACAGACCAGCTAGATGTACTGTCTCTATTATAATATGACAGACCAGCTAGATCTACTGTCTCTACTATATTATGACAGACCAGCAAGCTCTACTGTCTCTATTACAATATGAAAGACCAGCGAGATCTACTGTCTCATATTATGACAGAACAGCTAGATCTACTGTCTCTATTCTATTATGACAGACCAGCTAGATGTACTGTCTCTATTATAATATGACAGACCAGCTAGATCTACTGTCTCTATTATAATATGACAGACCAGCTAGATCTACTGTCTCTATTCTATTATGACAGACCAGCTAGATATACTGTCTCATATTATGACAGACCAGCGACATCTACTGTCTCTATTATAATATGACAGACCAGCTAGATCTACTGTTTCTATTATAACATGAAAGACCAGCTAGATCTACTGTCTCCATTATAATATGACAGACCAGCTAGATCTACTGTCTCTATTATATTATGACAGACCAGCGACATCTACTGTCTCTATTATAATATGACAGACCGGCTAGATCTACTGTCTCTATTATATTATGACAGACCAGCTCGATCTACTGTCTCTATTATAATATGACAGACCAGCGAGATCAACTGTCTCTATTATAATTTGACAGACCAGCTAGATATACTGTCTCTATTATATTATGACAGACCAGCTAGATCTACTGTCTCTATTATAATTTGACAGACCAGCTAGATATACTGTCTCTATTATTCTATGACAGACCAGGTAGATCTACTGTCTCAATTATAATATGAAAGACCAGCTAGATCTACTGTCTCATATTATGACAGAACAGCTAGATCTACTGTCTCTATTATAATATGACAGACCAGCTCAATCTACTGTCTCTATTCTATTATGACAGACCAGCGAGATCTACTGTCTCTATTATAATATGACAGACCAGCAAAATCTACTGTCTCTATTAGATTATGACAGACCAGGTAGATCTACTGTCTCATATTATGACAGAACAGCTAGATCTACTGTCTCTATTATAATATGACAGACCAGCTAGATCTACTGTCTCTATTCTATTATGACATACCAGCTAGATCTACTGTCTCATAATATGACAGACCAGCTAGATCTACTGTCTCTATTCTATTATGACAGACCAGCTAGATATACTGTCTCATATTATGACAGACCAGCGACATCTACTGTCTCTATTATAATATGACAGACCAGCTAGATCTACTGTCTCTATTATAATATGACAGACCAGCTAGATCTACTGTCTCTATTATATTATGACAGACCAGCTCGATCTACTGTCTCTATTATAATATGACAGACCAGCGAGATCAACTGTCTCTATTATAATTTGACAGACCAGCTAGATATACTGTCTCTATTATATTATGACAGACCAGCTAGATCTACTGTCTCTATTATAATTTGACAGACCAGCTAGATATACTGTCTCTATTATAATATGACAGACCAGCTAGATCTACTGTCTCTATTATTCTATGACAGACCAGGTAGATCTACTGTCTCAATTATAATATGAAAGAACAGCTAGATCTACTGTCTCATATTATGACAGAACAGCTAGATATACTGTCTCCATTATAATATGACAGACCAGCTCGATCTACTGTCTCTATTCTATTATGACAGACCAGCGAGATCTACTGTCTCTATTATAATATGACAGACCAGCAAAATCTACTGTCTCTATTAGATTATGACAGACCAGCTAGATGTACTGTCTCTATTATAAAATGACAGACCAGCTAGATCTACTGTCTCTACTATATTATGACAGACCAGCAAGCTCTACTGTCTCTATTATAATATGAAAGACCAGCGAGATCTACTGTCTCATATTATGACAGAACAGCTAGATCTACTGTCTCTATTATATTATGACAGACCAGCGACATCTACTGTCTCTATTATAATACGACAGACCAGCTAGATCTACTGTCTCTATTATAATATGACAGACCAGCTAGATCTACTGTCTCTATTCTATTATGACAGACCAGCTAGATATACTGTCTCATATTATGACAGACCAGCGACATCTACTGTCTCTATTATAATATGACAGACCAGGTAGATCTACTGTCTCAATTATAATATGAAAGACCAGCTAGATCTACTGTCTCATATTATGACAGAACAGCTAGATCTACTGTCTCCATTATAATATGACAGACCAGCTCGATCTACTGTCTCTATTCTATTATGACAGACCAGCGAGATCTACTGTCTCTATTATAATATGACAGACCAGCAAAATCTACTGTCTCTATTAGATTATGACAGACCAGGTAGATCTACTGTCTCTATTATATTATGACAGACCAGCTAGATGTACTGTCTCTATTATAAAATGACAGACCAGCTAGATCTACTGTCTCTACTATATTATGACAGACCAGCAAGATCTACTGTCTCTATTATAATATGAAAGACCAGCGAGATCTACTGTCTCATATTATGACAGAACAGCTAGATCTACTGTCTCTATTATATTATGACAGACCAGCGACATCTACTGTCTCTATTATAATACGACAGACCAGCTAGATCTACTGTCTCTATTATAATATGACAGACCAGCTAGATCTACTGTCTCTATTCTATTATGACAGACCAGCTAGATATACTGTCTCATATTATGACAGACCAGCGACATCTACTGTCTCTATTATAATATGACAGACCAGCTAGATCTACTGTCTCTATTATAACATGATAGACCAGCTAGATCTACTGTCTCTATTATTTTATGACAGACCAGCTAGATCTACTGTCTCTGTTATAATATGACAGACCAGCTAGATCTACTGTCTCTATTATAATATGACAGACCAGCTAGATATACTGTCTCATATTATGACAGAACAGCTAGATCTACTGTCTCTATTATATTATGACAGACCAGGTAGATCTACTGTTTCTATTATAACATGAAAGAACAGCTCAATCTACTGTCTCTATTATTTTATGACAGACCAGCTCGATCTACTGTCTCTATTATTTTATGACAGACCTGGTAGATCTACTGTCTCTGCTATATTATGACAGACCAGCTAGATCTACTGCCTCTATTATAATTTGACAGACCAGCTAGATATACTGTCTCTATTATATTATGACAGACCAGCTAGATCTACTGTCTCTATCATATTATGACAGACCAGCTAGATCTACTGTCTCTATTATTTTATGACAGACCAGGTAGATCTACTGTCTCTATTCTATTATGACAGACCAGCGAGATCTACTGTCTCTATTATAATATGACAGACCAGCAAAATCTACTGTCTCTATTAGATTATGACAGACCAGGTAGATCTACTGTCTCTATTATATTATGACAGACCAGCTAGATGTACTGTCTCTATTATAAAATGACAGACCAGCTTGATCTACTGTCTCTACTATATTATGACAGACCAGCAAGATCTACTGTCTCTATCATATTATGACAGACCAGCTAGATCTACTGTCTCTATTATTTTATGACAGACCAGGTAGATCTACTGTCTCTATTCTATTATGACAGACCAGCGAGATCTACTGTCTCTATTATAATATGACAGACCAGCAAAATCTACTGTCTCTATTAGATTATGACAGACCAGGTAGATCTACTGTCTCTATTATATTATGACAGACCAGCTAGATGTACTGTCTCTATTATAAAATGACAGACCAGCTTGATCTACTGTCTCTACTATATTATGACAGACCAGCAAGATCTACTGTCTCTATTATAATACGAAAGACCAGCGAGATCTACTGTCTCATATTATGACAGAACAGCTAGATCTACTGTCTCTATTCTATTATGACAGACCAGCTAGATGTACTGTCTCTATAATAATATGACAGAGCAGCTAGATCTACTGTCTCTATTATAATATGACAGACCAGGTAGATCTACTGTCTCCATTGTAATATGACAGACCAGCTCGATCTACTGTCTCCATTGTAATATGACAGACCAGCTCGATCTACTGTCTCTACTATATTATGACAGACCAGCAAGCTCTACTGTCTCTATTATAATATGAAAGACCAGCGAGATCTACTGTCTCATATTATGACAGAACAGCTAGATCTACTGTCTCTATTCTATTATGACAGACCAGCTAGATGTACTGTCTCTATTATAATATGACAGACCAGCTAGATCTACTGTCTCTATTATAATATGACAGACCAGCTAGATCTACTGTCTCTATTCTATTATGACAGACCAGCTAGATATACTGTCTCATATTATGACAGACCAGCGACATCTACTGTCTCTATTATAATATGACAGACCAGCTAGATCTACTGTTTCTATTATAACATGAAAGACCAGCTAGATCTACTGTCTCCATTATAATATGACAGACCAGCTAGATCTACTGTCTCTATTATATTATGACAGACCAGCGACATCTACTGTCTCTATTATAATATGACAGACCGGCTAGATCTACTGTCTCTATTATATTATGACAGACCAGCTCGATCTACTGTCTCTATTATAATATGACAGACCAGCGAGATCAACTGTCTCTATTATAATATGACAGACCAGCTAGATCTACTGTCTCTATTATAATATGACAGACCAGCTAGATCTACTGTCTCTATTATAATATGACAGACCAGCTAGATCTACTGTCTCTATTATAATATGACAGACCAGGTAGATCTACTGTCTCTATTATTCTATGACAGACCAGGAAGATCTACTGTATAAATTATATTATGAAAGACCAGCTCGATCAACTGTCTTATATTATGACAGAACAGCTAGATCTACTGTCTCCATTATAATATGACAGACCAGCTCGATCTACTGTCTCTATTCTATTATGACAGACCAGCGAGATCTACTGTCTCTATTATAATATGACAGACCAGCAAAATCTACTGTCTCTATTAGATTATCACAGACCAGGTAGATCTACTGTCTCTATTATATTATGACAGACCAGCTAGATGTACTGTCTCTATTATAAAATGACAGACCAGCTTGATCTACTGTCTCTACTATATTATGACAGACCAGCAAGATCCACTGTCTCTATTATAATATGAAAGACCAGCGAGATCTACTGTCTCATATTATGACAGAACAGCTAGATCTACTGTCTCTATTATATTATGACAGACCAGCGACATCTACTGTCTCTATTATAATACGACAGACCAGCTAGATCTACTGTCTCTATTATAATATGACAGACCAGCTAGATCTACTGTCTCTATTCTATTATGACAGACCAGCTAGATATACTGTCTCATATTATGACAGACCAGCGACATCTACTGTCTCTATTATAATATGACAGACCAGCTAGATCTACTGTCTCTATTATAATATGACAGACCAGCTAGATCTACTGTCTCTATTATATTATGACAGACCAGCTCGATCTACTGTCTCTATTATAATATGACAGACCAGCGAGATCAACTGTCTCTATTATAATTTGACAGACCAGCTAGATATAATGTCTCTATTATATTATGACAGACCAGCTAGATCTACTGTCTCTATTATAATTTGACAGACCAGCTAGATATACTGTCTCTATTATAATATGACAGACCAGCTAGATCTACTGTCTCTATTATTCTATGACAGACCAGGTAGATCTACTGTCTCAATTATAATATGAAAGACCAGCTAGATCTACTGTCTCATATTATGACAGAACAGCTAGATATACTGTCTCCATTATAATATGACAGACCAGCTCGATCTACTGTCTCTATTCTATTATGACAGACCAGCGAGATCTACTGTCTCTATTATAATATGACAGACCAGCAAAATCTACTGTCTCTATTAGATTATGACAGACCAGGTAGATCTACTGTCTCTATTATATTATGACAGACCAGCTAGATGTACTGTCTCTATTATAAAATGACAGACCAGCGAGATCTACTGTCTCTACTATATTATGACAGACCAGCAAGCTCTACTGTCTCTATTATAATATGAAAGACCAGCGAGATCTACTGTCTCATATTATGACAGAACAGCTAGATCTACTGTCTCTATTATATTATGACAGACCAGCGACATCTACTGTCTCTATTATAATACGACAGACCAGCTAGATCTACTGTCTCTATTATAATATGACAGACCAGCTAGATCTACTGTCTCTATTCTATTATGACAGACCAGCTAGATATACTGTCTCATATTATGACAGACCAGCGACATCTACTGTCTCTATTATAATATGACAGACCAGCTAGATCTACTGTCTCTATTATAATATGACAGACCAGCTAGATCTACTGTCTCTATTATATTATGACAGACCAGCTAGATCTACTGTCTCTATTATAATTTGACAGACCAGCTAGATATACTGTCTCTATTATGTTATGACAGACTAGCTAGATCTACTGTTTCTATTATAACATGAAAGACCAGCTCAATCTACTGTCTCTATTATTTTATGACAGATCAGCTAGATCTACTGTCTCTATCATATTATGACTGACCAGCTAGATCTACTGTCTCTATTATTTTATGACAGACCAGGTAGATCTACTGTCTCTGCTATATTATGACAGACCAGCTAGATCTACTGTCTCTATTATAATTTGACAGACCAGCTAGATATACTGTCTCTATTATATTATGACAGACCAGCTAGATCTACTGTCTCCATTATAATATGACAGACCAGCAAAATCTGCTGTCTCTATTAGATTATGACAGACCAGGTAGATCTACTGTCTCTATTCTATTATGACAGACCAGCGAGATCTACTGTCTCTATTATAATATGACAGACCAGCAAAATCTACTGTCTCTATTAGATTATGACAGACCAGCTAGATGTACTGTCTCTATTATAAAATGACAGACCAGCTTGATCTACTGTCTCTACTATATTATGACAGACCAGCAAGATCTACTGTCTCTATTATAATATGAAAGACCAGCGAGATCTACTGTCTCATATTATGACAGAACAGCTAGATCTACTGTCCCTATTCTATTATGACAGACCAGCTAGATGTACTGTCTCTATTATAATATGACAGACCAGCTAGATTTACTGTCTCCATTATAATATGACAGACCAGCTCGATCTACTGTCTCTATTATATTATGACAGACCAGCTAGATATACTGTCTCATATTATGACAGACCAGCGACATCTACTGTCTCTATTATAATATGACAGACCAGCTAGATCTACTGTCTCTATTCTATTATGACAGACCAGCTAGATATACTGTCTCATATTATGACAGACCAGCGACATCTACTGTCTCTATTATAATATGACAGACCAGCTAGATCTACTGTCTCTATTATAATATTACAGACCAGCTAGATCTACTGTCTCTATTATATTATGACAGACCAGCTAGATCTACTGTCTCTATTATAATTTGACAGACCAGCTAGATATACTGTCTCTATTATGTTATGACAGACTAGCTAGATCTACTGTTTCTATTATAACATGAAAGACCAGCTCAATCTACTGTCTCTATTATTTTATGACAGATCAGCTAGATCTACTGTCTCTATCATATTATGACTGACCAGCTAGATCTACTGTCTCTATTATTTTATGACAGACCAGGTAGATCTACTGTCTCTGCTATATTATGACAGACCAGCTAGATCTACTGTCTCTATTATAATTTGACAGACCAGCTAGATATACTGTCTCTATTATATTATGACAGACCAGCTAGATCTACTGTCTCCATTATAATATGACAGACCAGCAAAATCTGCTGTCTCTATTAGATTATGAAAGACCAGCTAGATCTACTGTCTCATATTATGACAGAACAGCTAGATCTACTGTCTCTATTATAATATGACAGACCAGCAAAATCTACTGTCTCTATTATATTATGACAGACCAGCTAGATGTACTGTCTCTATTATAAAATGACAGACCAGCTAGATCTACTGTCTCTACTATATTATGACAGACCAGCAAGATCTACTGTCTCTATTATAATATGAAAGACCAGCGAGATCTACTGTCTCATATTATGACAGAACAGCTAGATCTACTGTCTCTATTCTATTATGACAGACCAGCTAGATGTACTGTCTCTATTATAATATGACAGACCAGCTAGATCTACTGTCTCTATTATAATATGACAGACCAGCTAGATCTACTGTCTCTATTCTATTATGACAGACCAGCTAGATATACTGTCTCATATTATGACAGACCAGCGACATCTACTGTCTCTATTATAATATGACAGACCAGCTAGATCTACTGTCTCTATTATAATATGACAGACCAGCTAGATCTACTGTCTCTATTATATTATGACAGACCAGCTAGATCTACTGTCTCTATTATAATTTGACAGACCAGCTAGATATACTGTCTCTATTATATTATGACAGACCAGCTAGATCTACTGTTTCTATTATAACATGAAAGACCAGCTCAATCTACTGTCTCTATTATTTTATGACAGATCAGCTAGATCTACTGTCTCTATCATATTATGACTGACCAGCTAGATCTACTGTCTCTGCTATATTATGACAGACCAGCTAGATCTACTGTCTCTATTATAATTTGACAGACCAGCTAGATATACTGTCTCTATTATATTATGACAGACCAGCTAGATCTACTGTCTCCATTATAATATGACAGACCAGCAAAATCTGCTGTCTCTATTAGATTCTGACAGACCAGGTAGATCTACTGTCTCTATTCTATTATGACAGACCAGCGAGATCTACTGTCTCTATTATAATATGACAGACCAGCGAGATCTACTGTCTCATATTATGACAGAACAGCTAGATCTACTGTCTCTATTCTATTATGACAGACCAGCTAGATGTACTGTCTCTATTATAATATGACAGACCAGCTAGATCTACTGTCTCTATTATAATATGACAGACCAGCTAGATCTACTGTCTCTATTCTATTATGACGGACCAGCTAGATATACTGTCTCATATTATGACAGACCAGCGACATCTACTGTCTCTATTATAATATGACAGACCAGCTAGATCTACTGTCTCTATTATAATATGACAGACCAGCTAGATCTACTGTCTCTATTATATTATGACAGACCAGCTAGATCTACTGTCTCTATTATAATTTGACAGACCAGCTAGATATACTGTCTCTATTATGTTATGACAGACCAGCTAGATCTACTGTTTCTATTATAACATGAAAGACCAGCTCAATCTACTGTCTCTATTATTTTATGACAGATCAGCTAGATCTACTGTCTCTATCATATTATGACTGACCAGCTAGATCTACTGTCTCTGCTATATTATGACAGACCAGCTAGATCTACTGTCTCTATTATAATTTGACAGACCAGCTAGATATACTGTCTCTATTATATTATGACAGACCAGCTAGATCTACTGTCTCCATTATAATATGACAGACCAGCAAAATCTACTGTCTCTATTAGATTATGACAGACCGGCTAGATCTACTGTCTCTATTCTATTATGACAGACCAGCGAGATCTACTGTCTCTATTATAATATGACAGACCAGCAAAATCTACTGTCTCTATTAGATTATGACAGACCAGGTAGATCTACTGTCTCTATTATATTATGACAGACCAGCTAGATGTACTGTCTCTATTATAAAATGACAGACCAGCTTGATCTACTGTCTCTACTATATTATGACAGACCAGCAAGATCTACTGTCTCTATTATAATATGAAAGACCAGCGAGATCTACTGTCTCATATTATGACAGAACAGCTGGATCTACTGTCTCTATTCTATTATGACAGACCAGCTAGATGTACTGTCTCTATTATAATATGACAGACCAGCTAGATCTACTGTCTCTATTATAATATGACAGACCAGCTAGATCTACTGTCTCCATTATAACATGATAGACCAGCTAGATCTACAGTCTCTATTATTTTATGACAGACCAGCTAGATCTACTGTCTCTATTATAATATGACAGACCAGCTAGATCAACTGTCTGTATTGTAATATGACAGACCAGCTAGATCTAATGTCTCTATTTTAATGTGACAGACCAGCAAGCTCTACTGTCTCTATTATAATATGAAAGACCAGCGAGATCTACTGTCTCATATTATGACAGAACAGCTAGATCTACTGTCTCTATTATATTATGACAGACCAGCGACATCTACTGTCTCTATTATAATATGACAGACCAGCTAGATCTACTGTCTCTATTATAATATGACAGACCAGCTAGATCTACTGTCGCTATTCTATTATGACAGACCAGCTAAATATACTGTCTCATATTATGACAGACCAGCGACATCTACTGTCTCTATTATAATATGACAGACCAGCTAGATCTACTGTCTCTATTATAATATGACAGACCAGCTAGATCTACTGTCTCTATTATATTATGACAGACCAGCTAGATCTACTGTCTCTATTATAATTTGACAGACCAGCTAGATATACTGTCTCTATTATATTATGACAGACCAGCTAGATCTACTGTTTCTATTATAACATGAAAGACCAGCTCGATCTACTGTCTCTATTATTTTATGACAGATCAGCTAGATCTACTGTCTCTGTCATATTATGACTACCCAGCTAGATCTACTGTCTCTATTATTTTATGACAGACCAGGTAGATCTACTGTCTCTGCTATATTATGACAGACCAGCTAGATCTACTGTCTCTATTATAATTTGACAGACCAGCTAGATATACTGTCTCTATTATATTATGACAGACCAGCTAGATCTACTGTCTCTATTAGATTATGACAGACCAGGTAGATCTACTGTCTCTATTCTATTATGACAGACCAGCGAGATCTACTGTCTCTATTATAATATGACAGACCAGCAAAATCTACTATCTCTATTAGATTATGACAGACCAGGTAGATCTACTGTCTCTATTATATTATGACAGACCAGCTAGATGTACTGTCTCTATTATAAAATGACAGACCAGCTTGATCTACTGTCTCTATTAGATTATGACAGACCAGCTCAATCTACTGTCTCTATTCTATTATGACAGACCAGCGAGATCTACTGTCTCTATTATAATATGACAGACCAGCAAAATCTACTGTCTCTATTATAATATGACAGACCAGCTCAATCTACTGTCTCTATTCTATTATGACAGACCAGCGAGATCTACTGTCTCTATTATAATATGACAGACCAGCAAAATCTACTGTCTCTATTAGATTATGACAGACCAGGTAGGTCTACTGTCTCTATTATATTATGACAGACCAGCTAGATAACTGTCTCTATTATAAAATGACAGACCAGCTAGATCTACTGTCTCTACTATATTATGACAGACCAGCAAGATCTACTGTCTCTATTATAATATGAAAGACCAGCGAGATCTACTGTCTCATATTATGACAGACCAGCTTGATCTACTGTTTCTATTATAACATGAAAGACCAGCTCGATCTACTGTCTCTATTATATGACAGACCAGCTAAATCTACTGTCTCCATTATAACATGATAGACCAGCTAGATCTACAGTCTCTATTATTTTATGACAGACCAGCTAGATCTACTGTCTCTATTATAATATGACAGACCAGCTAGATCAACTGTCTGTATTATAATATGACAGACCAGCTAGATCTAATGTCTCTATTATAATGTGACAGACCAGCTAGATCTACTGTCTCATATTATGACAGAACAGCTAGATCTACTGTCTCTATTATAATATGACAGACCAGCTAGATATACTGTCTCATATTATGACAGACCAGCTAGATCTACTGTCTCTATTATAATATGACAGACCAGCTAGATCTACTGTCTCTATTATATTATGACAGACCAGCTAGATCTACTGTCTCTATTATAATTTGACAGACCAGCTAGATATACTGTCTCTATTATATTATGACAGACCAGCTAGATCTACTGTCTCCATTATAATATGACAGACCAGCTAAATCTGCTGTCTCTATTAGATTATGACAGACCAGGTAGATCTACTGTCTCTATTATATTATCACAGACCAGGTAGATCTACTGTCTCTATTATATTATGACAGACCAGCTAGATGTACTGTCTCTATTATAAAATGACAGATCAGCTTGATCTACTGTCTCTACTATATTATGACAGACCAGCAAGATCTACTGTCTCTATTATAATATGAAAGATCAGCGAGATCTACTGTCTCATATTATGACAGAACAGCTAGATCTACTGTCTCTATTCTATTATGACAGACCAGCAAGATGTACTGTCTCTATTATAATATGACAGACCAGCTAGATCTACTGTCTCTATTATAATATGACAGACCAGGTAGATCTACTGTCTCCATTATAACATGATAGACCAGCTAGATCTACAGTCTCTATTATTTTATGACAGACCAGCTAGATCTACTGTCTCTATTATAATATGACAGACCAGCTAGATCAACTGTCTGTATTGTAATATGACAGACCAGCTAGATCTAATGTCTCTATTTTAATGTGACAGACCAGCAAGCTCTACTGTATCTATTATAATATGAAAGACCAGCGAGATCTACTGTATCATATTATGACAGAACAGCTAGATCTACTGTCTCTATTATATTATGACAGACCAGCGACATCTACTGTCTCTATTATAATATGACAGACCAGCTAGATCTACTGTCTCTATTATAATATGACAGACCAGCTAGATCTACTGTCGCTATTCTATTATGACAGACCAGCTAAATATACTGTCTCATATTATGACAGACCAGCGACATCTACTGTCTCTATTATAATATGACAGACCAGCTAGATCTACTGTCTCTATTATAATATGACAGACCAGCTAGATCTACTGTCTCTATTATATTATGACAGACCAGCTAGATCTACTGTCTCTATTATAATTTGACAGACCAGCTAGATATACTGTCTCTATTATATTATGACAGACCAGCTAGATCTACTGTTTCTATTATAACATGAAAGACCAGCTCGATCTACTGTCTCTATTATTTTATGACAGATCAGCTAGATCTACTGTCTCTATCATATTATGACTGACCAGCTAGATCTACTGTCTCTATTATTTTATGACAGACCAGGTAGATCTACTGTCTCTGCTATATTATGACAGACCAGCTAGATCTACTGTCTCTATTATAATTTGACAGACCAGCTAGATATACTGTCTCTATTATATTATGACAGACCAGCTAGATCTACTGTCTCTATTAGATTATGACAGACCAGGTAGATCTACTGTGTCTATTCTATTATGACAGACCAGCGAGATCTACTGTCTCTATTATAATATGACAGACCAGCAAAATCTACTATCTCTATTAGATTATGACAGACCAGGTAGATCTACTGTCTCTATTATATTATGACAGACCAGCTAGATGTACTGTCTCTATTATAAAAATGACAGACCAGCTTGATCTACTGTCTCTATTAGATTATGACAGACCAGGTAGATCTACTGTCTCTATTATATTATGACAGACCAGCGAGATCTACTGTCTCTATTATAATATGACAGACCAGCAAAATCTACTGTCTCTATTAGATTATGACAGACCAGCTAGATCTACTGTCTCTATTCTATTATGACAGACCAGCGAGATCTACTGTCTCTATTATAATATGACAGACCAGCAAAATCTACTGTCTCTATTAGATTATCACAGACCAGGTAGATCTACTGTCTCTATTATATTATCACAGACCAGGTAGATCTACTGTCTCTATTATATTATGACAGACCAGCTAGATGTACTGTCTCTATTATAAAATGACAGATCAGCTTGATCTACTGTCTCTACTATATTATGACAGACCAGCAAGATCTACTGTCTCTATTATAATATGAAAGATCAGCGAGATCTACTGTCTCATATTATGACAGAACAGCTAGATCTACTGTCTCTATTCTATTATGACAGACCAGCAAGATGTACTGTCTCTATTATAATATGACAGACCAGCTAGATCTACTGTCTCTATTATAATATGACAGACCAGGTAGATCTACTGTCTCCATTATAACATGATAGACCAGCTAGATCTACTGTCTCTATTATTTTATGACAGACCAGCTAGATCTACTGTCTCTATTATAATATGACAGACCAGCTAGATCAACTGTCTGTATTGTAATATGACAGACCAGCTAGATCTAATGTCTCTATTTTAATGTGACAGACCAGCAAGCTCTACTGTATCTATTATAATATGAAAGACCAGCGAGATCTACTGTATCATATTATGACAGAACAGCTAGATCTACTGTCTCTATTATATTATGACAGACCAGCGACATCTACTGTCTCTATTATAATATGACAGACCAGCTAGATCTACTGTCTCTATTATAATATGACAGACCAGCTAGATCTACTGTCGCTATTCTATTATGACAGACCAGCTAAATATACTGTCTCATATTATGACAGACCAGCGACATCTACTGTCTCTATTATAATATGACAGACCAGCTAGATCTACTGTCTCTATTATAATATGACAGACCAGCTAGATCTACTGTCTCTATTATATTATGACAGACCAGCTAGATCTACTGTCTCTATTATAATTTGACAGACCAGCTAGATATACTGTCTCTATTATATTATGACAGACCAGCTAGATCTACTGTTTCTATTATAACATGAAAGACCAGCTCGATCTACTGTCTCTATTATTTTATGACAGATCAGCTAGATCTACTGTCTCTATCATATTATGACTGACCAGCTAGATCTACTGTCTCTATTATTTTATGACAGACCAGGTAGATCTACTGTCTCTGCTATATTATGACAGACCAGCTAGATCTACTGTCTCTATTATAATTTGACAGACCAGCTAGATATACTGTCTCTATTATATTATGACAGACCAGCTAGATCTACTGTCTCTATTAGATTATGACAGACCAGGTAGATCTACTGTGTCTATTCTATTATGACAGACCAGCGAGATCTACTGTCTCTATTATAATATGACAGACCAGCAAAATCTACTATCTCTATTAGATTATGACAGACCAGGTAGATCTACTGTCTCTATTATATTATGACAGACCAGCTAGATGTACTGTCTCTATTATAAAATGACAGACCAGCTTGATCTACTGTCTCTATTAGATTATGACAGACCAGCTCGATCTACTGTCTCTATTCTATTATGACAGACCAGCGAGATCTACTGTCTCTATTATAATATGACAGACCTGCAAAATGTACTGTCTCTATTAGATTATGACAGACCAAGTAGATCTACTGTCTCTATTCTATTATGACAGACCAGCGAGATCTACTGTCTCTATTATAATATGACAGACCTGCAAAATCTACTGTCTCTATTAGATTATGACAGACCAGGTAGATCTACTGTCTCTATTATATTATGACAGACCAGCTAGATGTACTGTCTCTATTATAAAATGACAGACCAGCTTGATCTACTGTCTCTACTATATTATGACAGACCAGCAAGATCCACTGTCTCTATTATAATATGAAAGACCAGCGAGATCTACTGTCTCATATTATGACAGAACAGCTAGATCTACTGTCTCTATTCTATTATGACAGACCAGCTAGATGTACTGTCTCTATTATAATATGACAGACCAGCTAGATCTACTGTCTCTATTATAATATGACAGACCAGCTAGATCTACTGTCTCCATTATAACATGATAGACCAGCTAGATCTACAGTCTCTATTATTTTATGACAGACCAGCTAGATCTACTGTCTCTATTATAATATGACAGACCAGCTAGATCAACTGTCTGTATTATAATATGACAGACCAGCTAGATCTAATGTCTCTATTATAATGTGACAGACCAGCTTGATCTACTGTCTCTATTATTTTATGACAGACCAGGTAGATCTACTGTCTCTGCTATATTATGACAGACCAGCTAGATCTACTGTCTCTATTATAATGTGACAGACCAGCTAGATATACTGTCTCTATTATAATATGACAGACCAGCTCGATCTACTGTCTCTATTATATTATGACAGACCAGCGACATCTACTGTCTCTATTATATGACAGACCAGCTAGATCTACTGTCTCCATTATAACATGATAGACCAGCTAGATCTACAGTCTCTATTATTTCATGACAGACCAGCTAGATCTACTGTCTCTATTATAATATGACAGACCAGCTAGATCAACTGTCTGTATTATAATATGACAGACCAGCTAGATCTAATGTCTCTATTATAATGTGACAGACCAGCTAGATCTACTGTCTCTATTCTATTATGCCAGACCAGCTAGATCTACTGTCCCCATTATGTTATGACAGACCAGCTAGATCTACTGTCTCATATTATGACAGACCAGCTAGATCTACTGTCTATATTATAATATGACAGACCAGCTAGATCTACTGTCTCTATTATAATTTGACAGACCAGCTAGATCTACTGTTTCTATTATAATATGACAGACCAGCTAGATCTACTGTCTCATATTATGACAGAACAGCTAGATCTACTGTCTCTGCTATATTATGACAGACCAGCTAGATCTACTGTCTCTATTATAATGTGACAGACCAGCTAGATATACTGTCTCTATTATAATATGACAGACCAGCTCGATCTACTGTCTCTATTATATTATGACAGACCAGCGACATCTACTGTCTCTATTATATGACAGACCAGCTAGATCTACTGTCTCCATTATAACATGATAGACCAGCTAGATCTACAGTCTCTATTATTTTATGACAGACCAGCTAGATCTACTGTCTCTATTATAATATGACAGACCAGCTAGATCAACTGTCTCTATTATATTATGACAGACCAGGTAGATCTACTGTTTCTATTATAACATGAAAGAACAGCTCGATCTACTGTCTCTATTATTTTATGACAGATCAGCTAGATCTACTGTCTCTATCATATTATGACAGACCAGTTCGATCTACTGTCTCTATTATTTTATGACAGACCAGGTAGATCTACTGTCTCTGCTATATTATGACAGACCAGCTAGATCTACTGTCTCTATTATAATTTGACAGACCAGCTAGATATACTGTCTCTATTATATTATGACAGACCAGCTAGATTTACTGCCTCTATTATAATATGACAGACCAGCTAGATCTACTGTCTCTATTATTATATGACAGACCAGGTAGATCTACTGTATCTATTATATTATGACAGACAAGCTAGATATACTGTCTCTATTATATTATGACAGACCAGCTAGATCTACTGTCTCCATTATAATATGACAAACCAGCAAAATCTACTGTCTCTATTAGATTATGACAGACCAGCGAGATCTACTGTCTCTATTATAATATGACAGACCAGCAAAATCTACTGTCTCTATTAGATTATCACAGACCAGGTAGATCTACTGTCTCTATTATATTATCACAGACCAGGTAGATCTACTGTCTCTATTATATTATGACAGACCAGCTAGATGTACTGTCTCTATTATAATATGAAAGATCAGCGAGATCTACTGTCTCATATTATGACAGAACAGCTAGATCTACTGTCTCTATTCTATTATGACAGACCAGCAAGATGTACTGTCTCTATTATAATATGACAGACCAGCTAGATCTACTGTCTCTATTATAATATGACAGACCAGGTAGATCTACTGTCTCCATTATAACATGATAGACCAGCGAGATCTACTGTCTCTATTATTTTATGACAGACCAGCTAGATCTAATGTCTCTATTATAATGTGACAGACCAGCTAGATCTACTGTCTGTATCATATCATGACAGACCAGCTCGATCTACTGTCTCTATTCTATTATGACAGACCAGCTAGATTTACTGCCTCTATTATAATATGACAGACCAGCTAGATCTACTGTCTCTATTATTACATGACAGACCAGGTAGATCTACTGTATCTATTATATTATGACAGACCAGCTAGATATACTGTCTCTATTATATTATGACAGACCAGCTAGATCTACTGTCTCCATTATAATATGACAAACCAGCAAAATCTACTGTCTCTATTAGATTATGACAGACCAGGTAGATCTACTGTCTCTATTCTAATATGACAGACCAGCAAGATCTACTGTCTCTATTATAATATGACAGACCAGCAAAATCTACTGTCTCTATTAGATTATGACAGACCAGGTAGGTCTACTGTCTCTATTCTATTATGACAGACCAGCTAGATGTACTGTCTCTACTATATTATGACAGACCAGCAAGATCTACTGTCTCTATTATAATATTAAAGACCAGCGAGATCTACTGTCTCATATTATGACAGAACAGCTAGATCTACTGTCTCTATTCTATTATGACAGACCAGCAATATGTACTGTCTCTATTATAATATGACAGACCAGCTAGATCTACTGTCTCTATTATAATATGACAGACCAGGTAGATCTACTGTCTCCATTATAATATGACAGACCAGCTAGATCTACTGTCTCTATTATATTATGACAGACCAGCGACATCTACTGTCTCTATTATAATATGACAGACCAGCTAGATCAACTGTCTGTATTATAATATGACAGACCAGCTAGATCTAATGTCTCTATTATAATGTGACAGACCAGCTTGATCTACTGTCTCTATTATTTTATGACAGACCAGGTAGATCTACTGTCTCTGCTATATTATGACAGACCAGCTAGATCTACTGTCTCTATTATAATGTGACAGACCAGCTAGATATACTGTCTCTATTATAATATGACAGACCAGCTCGATCTACTGTCTCTATTATATTATGACAGACCAGCGACATCTACTGTCTCTATTATATGACAGACCAGCTAGATCTACTGTCTCCATTATAACATGATAGACCAGCTAGATCTACAGTCTCTATTATTTCATGACAGACCAGCTAGATCTACTGTCTCTATTATAATATGACAGACCAGCTAGATCAACTGTCTGTATTATAATATGACAGACCAGCTAGATCTAATGTCTCTATTATAATGTGACAGACCAGCTAGATCTACTGTCTCTATTCTATTATGCCAGACCAGCTAGATCTACTGTCCCCATTATGTTATGACAGACCAGCTAGATCTACTGTCTCATATTATGACAGACCAGCTAGATCTACTGTCTCTATTATAATATGACAGACCAGCTAAATCTACTGTCTCTATTATATTATGACAGACCAGCTAGATCTACTGTCTCTATTATAATTTGACAGACCAGCTAGATCTACTGTTTCTATTATAATATGACAGACCAGCTAGATCTACTGTCTCATATTATGACAGAACAGCTAGATCTACTGTCTCTGCTATATTATGACAGACCAGCTAGATCTACTGTCTCTATTATAATGTGACAGACCAGCTAGATATACTGTCTCTATTATAATATGACAGACCAGCTCGATCTACTGTCTCTATTATATTATGACAGACCAGCGACATCTACTGTCTCTATTATATGACAGACCAGCTAGATCTACTGTCTCCATTATAACATGATAGACCAGCTAGATCTACAGTCTCTATTATTTTATGACAGACCAGCTAGATCTACTGTCTCTATTATAATATGACAGACCAGCTAGATCAACTGTCTCTATTATATTATGACAGACCAGGTAGATCTACTGTTTCTATTATAACATGAAAGAATAGCTCGATCTACTGTCTCTATTATTTTATGACAGATCAGCTAGATCTACTGTCTCTATCATATTATGACAGACCAGTTCGATCTACTGTCTCTATTATTTTATGACAGACCAGGTAGATCTACTGTCTCTGCTATATTATGACAGACCAGCTAGATCTACTGTCTCTATTATAATTTGACAGACCAGCTAGATATACTGTCTCTATTATATTATGACAGACCAGCTAGATTTACTGCCTCTATTATAATATGACAGACCAGCTAGATCTACTGTCTCTATTATTATATGACAGACCAGGTAGATCTACTGTATCTATTATATTATGACAGACCAGGTAGATCTACTGTCTCTATTATAATATGAAAGACCAGCTAGATCTACTGCCTCATATTATGACAGACCAGCTCGATCTACTGTCTCTATTCTATTATGACAGACCAGCGAGATCTACTGTCTCTATTATAATATGACAGACCAGCAAAATCTACTGTCTCTATTAGATTATGACAGACCAGCAAAATCTACTGTCTCTATTCTATTATGACAGACCAGCGAGATCTACTGTCTCTATTATATTATGACAGACCAGCTAGATCTACTGTCTCTATTATAATTTGACAGACCAGCTAGATATACTGTCTCTATTATATTATGACAGACCAGCTAGATCTACTGTTTCTATTATAACATGAAAGACCAGCTCGATCTACTGTCTCTATTATTTTATGACAGATCAGCTAGATCTACTGTCTCTATCATATTATGACTGACCAGCTAGATCTACTGTCTCTATTATTTTATGACAGACCAGGTAGATCTACTGTCTCTGCTATATTATGACAGACCAGCTAGATCTACTGTCTCTATTATAATTTGTCAGACCAGCTAGATATACTGTCTCTATTATATTATGACAGACCAGCTAGATCTACTGTCTCCATTATAATATGACAGACCAGCTCGATCTACAGTCTCTATTCTATAATGACAGACCAGCGAGATCTACTGTCTCTATTATAATATGACAGACCAGCAAAATCTGCTGTCTCTATTAGATTATGACAGACCAAGTAGATCTACTGTCTCTATTATATTATGACAGACCAGCTAGATGTACTGTCTCTATTATAAAATGACAGACCAGCTAGATCTACTGTCTCTACTATATTATGACAGACCAGCAAGCTCTACTGTCTCTATTATAATATGAAAGACCAGGTAGATCTACTGTCTCTATTCTATTATGACAGACCAGCGAGATCTACTGTCTCTATTATAATATGACAGACCAGCAAAATCTACTGTCTCTATTAGATTATGACAGACCAGGTAGATCTACTGTCTCTATTATATTATGACAGACCAGATAGATGTACTGTCTCTATTTTAAAATGACAGACCAGCTTGATCTACTGTCTCTACTATATTATGACAGACCAGCAAGATCTACTGTCTTTATTATAATATGAAAGACCAGCGAGATCTACTGTCTCATATTATGACAGAACAGCTAGATCTACTGTCTCTATTATAATATGACAGACCAGCAAAATCTACTGTCTCTATTAGATTATGACAGACCAGGTAGATCTACTGTCTCTATTATATTATGACAGACCAGATAGATGTACTGTCTCTATTTTAAAATGACAGACCAGCTTGATCTACTGTCTCTATTCTATTATGACAGACCAGCGAGATCTACTGTCTCTATTATATTATGACAGACCAGGTAGATCTACTGTTTCTATTATAACATGAAAGAATAGCTCGATCTACTGTCTCTATTATTTTATGACAGATCAGCTAGATCTACTGTCTCTATCATATTATGACAGACCAGTTCGATCTACTGTCTCTATTATTTTATGACAGACCAGGTAGATCTACTGTCTCTGCTATATTATGACAGACCAGCTAGATCTACTGTCTCTATTATAATTTGACAGACCAGCTAGATATACTGTCTCTATTATATTATGACAGACCAGCTAGATTTACTGCCTCTATTATAATATGACAGACCAGCTAGATCTACTGTCTCTATTATTATATGACAGACCAGGTAGATCTACTGTATCTATTATATTATGACAGACCAGGTAGATCTACTGTCTCTATTATAATATGAAAGACCAGCTAGATCTACTGCCTCATATTATGACAGAACAGCTAGATCTACTGTCTCCATTATAATATGACAGACCAGCTCAATCTACTGTCTCTATTCTATTATGACAGACCAGCAAGATCTACTGTCTCTATTATAATATGACAGACCAGCAAAATCTACTGTCTCTATTAGATTATGACAGACCAGCAAAATCTACTGTCTCTATTCTATTATGACAGACCAGCGAGATCTACTGTCTCTATTATATTATGACAGACCAGCTAGATCTACTGTCTCTATTATAATTTGACAGACCAGCTAGATATACTGTCTCTATTATATTATGACAGACCAGCTAGATCTACTGTTTCTATTATAACATGAAAGACCAGCTCGATCTACTGTCTCTATTATTTTATGACAGATCAGCTAGATCTACTGTCTCTATCATATTATGACTGACCAGCTAGATCTACTGTCTCTATTATTTTATGACAGACCAGGTAGATCTACTGTCTCTGCTATATTATGACAGACCAGCTAGATCTACTGTCTCTATTATAATTTGTCAGACCAGCTAGATATACTGTCTCTATTATATTATGACAGACCAGCTAGATCTACTGTCTCCATTATAATATGACAGACCAGCTCGATCTACAGTCTCTATTCTATAATGACAGACCAGCGAGATCTACTGTCTCTATTATAATATGACAGACCAGCAAAATCTGCTGTCTCTATTAGATTATGACAGACCAAGTAGATCTACTGTCTCTATTATATTATGACAGACCAGCTAGATGTACTGTCTCTATTATAATTTGACAGACTAGCGAGATATACTGTCTCTATTATATTATGACAGACCAGCTAGATCTACTGTCTCTATCATATTATGACAGACCAGCTAGATCTACTGTCTCTATTATTTTATGACAGACCAGGTAGATCTACTGTCTCTGCTATATTATGACAGACCAGCTAGATCTACTGTCTCTATTATAATTTGACAGACCAGCTAGATATACTGTCTCTATTATTCTATGACAGACCAGGTAGATCTACTGTATCTATTATATTATGACAGACCAGGTAGATCGACTGTCTCTATTATAATATGAAAGACCAGATAGATCTACTGTCTCATATTATGACAGAACAGCTAGATCTACTGTCTCCATTATAATATGACAGACCAGCTCGATCTAATGTCTCTATTATATTATGACAGACCAGCTCGATCTACTGTCTCTATTATTTTATGACAGATCAGCTAGATCTACTGTCTCTATCATATTATGACAGACCAGCTCGATCTACTGTCTCTATTATTTTATGACAGACCAGGTAGATCTACTGTCTCTATTATAATATGACAGACCAGCTAGATCTACTGTCTCTATTATATTATGACAGACCAGCTCGATCTACTGTCTCTATTATTTTATGACAGATCAGCTAGATCTACTGTCTCTATCATATTATGACAGACCAGCTCGATCTACTGTCTCTATTATTTTATGACAGACCAGGTAGATCTACTGTCTCTGCTATATTATGACAGACCAGCTAGATCTACTGTCTCTATTATAATGTGACAGACCAGCTAGATATACTGTCTCTATTATATTATGACAGACCAGCTAGATCTACTGTTTCTATTACAACATGAAAGACCAGCTCGATCTACTGTCTCTATTATTTTATGACAGATCAGCTAGATCTATTGTCTCTATCATATTATGACAGACCAGCTAGATCTACTGTCTCTATTATTTTATGACAGACCAGGTAGATCTACTGTCTCTGCTATATTATGACAGACCAGCTAGATCTACTGTCTCTATTATAATTTGACAGACCAGCTAGATATACTGTCTTATTTATTCTATGACAGACCAGCTAGATCTACTGTCTCTATTATAATATGACAGACAAGCTAGATATACTGTCTCATATTATGACAGAACAGCTAGATCTACTGTCTCTATTATATTATGACAGACCAGCTAGATCTACTGTTTCTATTATAACATGAAAGAACAGCTCAATCTACTGTCTCTATTATTTTATGACAGATCAGCTAGATCTACTGTCTCTGCTATATTATGACAGACCTGCTAGATCTACTGCCTCTATTATAATTTGACAGACTAGCTAGATATACTGTCTCTATTATATTATGACAGACCAGCTAGATCTACTGTCTCTATCATATTATGACAGACCAGCTAGATCTACTGTCTCTATTATTTTATGACAGACCAGGTAGATCTACTGTCTCTGCTATATTATGACAGACCAGCTAGATCTACTGTCTCTATTATAATTTGACAGACCAGCTAGATATACTGTCTCTATTATTCTATGACAGACCAGGTAGATCTACTGTATCTATTATATTATGACAGACCAGGTAGATCGACTGTCTCTATTATAATATGAAAGACCAGATAGATCTACTGTCTCATATTATGACAGAACAGCTAGATCTACTGTCTCCATTATAATATGACAGACCAGCTCGATCTAATGTCTCTATTCTATTATGACAGACCAGCTAGATCTACTGTCTCATATTATGACAGACCAGCTCGATCTACTGTCTCTATTATTTTATGACAGACCAGGTAGATCTACTGTCTCTGCTATATTATGACAGACAAGCTAGATCTACTGTCTCTATTATAATTTGACAGACCAGCTAGATATACTGTCTCTATTATATTATGACAGACCAGCTAGATCTACTGCCTCTATTATAATGTGACAGACCAGCTAGATCTACTGTCTCTATTATAATATGACAGACAAGCTAGATATACTGTCTCATATTATGACAGAACAGCTAGATCTACTGTCTCTATTATATTATGACAGACCAGGTAGATCTACTGTTTCTATTATAACATGAAAGAACAGCTCAATCTACTGTCTCTATTATTTTATGACAGATCAGCTAGATCTACTGTCTCTGCTATATTATGACAGACCTGCTAGATCTACTGCCTCTATTATAATTTGACAGACTAGCTAGATATACTGTCTCTATTATATTATGACAGACCAGCTAGATCTACTGTCTCTATTATATTATGACAGACCAGCTAGATCTACTGTCTCTATCATATTATGACAGACCAGCTAGATCTACTGTCTCTATTATTTTATGACAGACCAGGTAGATCTACTGTCTCTTTTCTATTATCACAGACCAGCGAGATCTACTGTCTCATATTATGACAGACCAGCTAGATGTACTGTCTCTATTATAATATGACAGACCAGCTAGATATACTGTCTCTATTATATTATGACAGACCAGCTAGATCTACTGTCTCTATTATATTATGACATACCAGCTAGATATACTGTCTCTATTATATTATGACATACCAGCTAGATCTACTGTCTCTATTATAATATGACAGACCAGGTATATCTACTGTCTCCATTATAATATGACAGACCAGCTCGATCTACTGTCTCTATTATAATATGACAGACCAGCTAGATCAACTGTCTGTATTATAATATGACAGACCAGCTAGACCTAATGTCTCTATTATAATGTGACAGACCAGGTAGATCTACTGTCTCTATTATAATATGAAAGACCAGCTAGATCTACTGTCTCATATTATGACAGAACAGCTAGATCTACTGTCTCTATTATAATATGACAGACCAGCTAGATCTACTGTCTCTATTATATTATGACAGACCAGGTAGATCTACTGTTTCTATTATAACATGAAAGAACAGCTCGATCTACTGTCTCTATTATTTTATGACAGACCAGCTAGATCTACTGTCCCCATTATAATATGACAGACCAGGTAGATCTACTGTCTCTATTATAATATGACAGACCAGCTAGATATACTGTTTCTATTATAACATGAAAGAACAGCTCAATCTACTGTCTCTATTATTTTATGACAGATCAGCTAGATCTACTGTCTCTGCTATATTATGACAGACCTGCTAGATCTACTGCCTCTATTATAATTTGACAGACTAGCTAGATATACTGTCTCTATTATATTATGACAGACCAGCTAGATCTACTGTCTCTATTATATTATGACAGACCAGCTAGATCTACTGTCTCTATCATATTATGACAGACCAGCTAGATCTACTGTCTCTATTATTTTATGACAGACCAGGTAGATCTACTGTCTCTTTTCTATTATCACAGACCAGCGAGATCTACTGTCTCATATTATGACAGACCAGCTAGATGTACTGTCTCTATTATAATATGACAGACCAGCTAGATATACTGTCTCTATTATATTATGACAGACCAGCTAGATCTACTGTCTCTATTATATTATGACATACCAGCTAGATATACTGTCTCTATTATATTATGACATACCAGCTAGATCTACTGTCTCTATTATAATATGACAGACCAGGTATATCTACTGTCTCCATTATAATATGACAGACCAGCTCGATCTACTGTCTCTATTATAATATGACAGACCAGCTAGATCAACTGTCTGTATTATAATATGACAGACCAGCTAGACCTAATGTCTCTATTATAATGTGACAGACCAGCTAGATCTACTGTCTCTATTATAATATGACAGACCAGCTAGATCTACTGTCTCATATTATGACAGAACAGCTAGATCTACTGTCTCTATTATAATATGACAGACCAGCTAGATCTACTGTCTCTATTATATTATGACAGACCAGGTAGATCTACTGTTTCTATTATAACATGAAAGAACAGCTCGATCTACTGTCTCTATTATTTTATGACAGACCAGCTCGATCTACTGTCTCTATTATTTTATGACAGACCAGGTAGATCTACTGTCTCTGCTATATTATTACAGACCAGCTAGATCTACTGTCTCTATTATAATTTGACAGACCAGCTAGATATACTGTCTCTATTATATTATGACAGACCAGCTAGATCTACTGCCTCTATTATAATGTGACAGACCAGCTAGATCTACTGTCTCTATTATAATATGACAGACAAGCTAGATATACTGTCTCATATTATGACAGAACAGCTAGATCTACTGTCTCTATTATATTATGACAGACAGGTAGATCTACTGTTTCTATTATAACATGAAAGAACAGCTCAATCTACTGTCTCTATTATTTTATGACAGATCAGCTAGATCTACTGTCTCTGCTATATTATGACAGACCTGCTAGATCTACTGCCTCTATTATAATTTGACAGACTAGCTAGATATACTGTCTCTATTATATTATGACAGACCAGCTAGATCTACTGTCTCATATTATGACAGAACAGCTAGACCTAATGTCTCTATTATAATGTGACAGACCAGCTAGATCTACTGTCTCTATTCTATTATGACAGACCAGCTAGATCTACTGTCTCTATTATAATATGACAGACCAGCTAGATCTACTGTCTCTATTATATTATGACAGACCAGCTAGATCTACTGTCTCTATTATAATATGACAGACCAGCTAGATCTACTGTCTCTATTATATTATGACTACCAGGTAGATCTACTGTTTCTATTATAACATGAAAGAACAGCTCGATCTACTGTCTCTATTATTTTATGACAGATCAGCTAGATCTACTGTCTCTATCATATTATGACAGACCAGCTCGATCTACTGTCTCTATTATAATTTGACAGACTAGCTAGATATACTGTCTCTATTATATTATGACAGACCAGCTAGATCTACTGTCTCTATCATATTATGACAGACCAGCTAGATCTACTGTCTCTATTATTTTATGACAGACCAGGTAGATCTACTGTCTCTTTTCTATTATCACAGACCAGCGAGATCTACTGTCTCTATTATAATATGACAGACCAGCAAAATCTACTGTCTCTATTAGATTATGACAGACCAGGTAGATCTACTGTCTCTATTATATTATGACAGACCAGCTAGATGTACTGTCTCTATTATAAAATGACAGACCATTTTGATCTACTGTCTCTACTATATTATGACAGACCAGCAAGATCTACTGTCTCTATTATAATATGAAAGACCAGCGAGATCTACTGTCTCATATTATGACAGAACAGCTAGATCTACTGTCTCTATTCTATTATGACAGACCAGCTAGATGTACTGTCTCTATTATAATATGACAGACCAGCTAGATCTACTGTCTCTATTATAATATGACAGACCAGCTAGATCTACTGTCTCATTATAATATGACAGACCAGCTAGATCTACTGTCTCTATTATAATATGACAGACCAGCTAGATCTACTGTCTCTATTATAATATGACAGACCAGCTAGACCTACTGTCTCTATTATAATGTGACAGACCAGCTAGATCTACTGTCTCTATTATATTATGACAGACCAGCTAGATCTACTGTCTCTATTATATTATGACAGACCAGCTAGATGTACTGTCTCTATTATAATATGACAGACCAGCTAGATCTACTGTCTCTATTATAATATGACAGACCAGCTAGATCAACTGTCTGTATTATAATATGACAGACCAGCTAGACCTAATGTCTCTATTATAATGTGACAGACCAGCTAGATCTACTGTCTCTATTATAATATGACAGACCAGCTAGATCTACTGTCTCATATTATGACAGAACAGCTAGATCTACTGTCTCTATTATAATATGACAGACCAGCTAGATCTACTGTCTCTATTATATTATGACAGACCAGGTAGATCTACTGTTTCTATTATAACATGAAAGAACAGCTCGATCTACTGTCTCTATTATTTTATGACAGACCAGCTCGATCTACTGTCTCTATTATTTTATGACAGACCAGGTAGATCTACTGTCTCTGCTATATTATTACAGACCAGCTAGATCTACTGTCTCTATTATAATTTGACAGACCAGCTAGATATACTGTCTCTATTATATTATGACAGACCAGCTAGATCTACTGCCTCTATTATAATGTGACAGACCAGCTAGATCTACTGTCTCTATTATAATATGACAGACAAGCTAGATATACTGTCTCATATTATGACAGAACAGCTAGATCTACTGTCTCTATTATATTACGACAGACAAGGTAGATCTACTGTTTCTATTATAACATGAAAGAACAGCTCAATCTACTGTCTCTATTATTTTATGACAGATCAGCTAGATCTACTGTCTCTGCTATATTATGACAGACCTGCTAGATCTACTGCCTCTATTATAATTTGACAGACTAGCTAGATATACTGTCTCTATTATATTATGACAGACCAGCTAGATCTACTGTCTCATATTATGACAGAACAGCTAGACCTAATGTCTCTATTATAATGTGACAGACCAGCTAGATCTACTGTCTCTATTCTATTATGACAGACCAGCTAGATCTACTGTCTCTATTATAATATGACAGACCAGCTAGATCTACTGTCTCATATTATGACAGAACAGCTAGATCTACTGTCTCTATTATAATATGACATACCAGCTAGATCTACTGTCTCTATTATATTATGACAGACCAGGTAGATCTACTGTTTCTATTATAACATGAAAGAACAGCTCGATCTACTGTCTCTATTCTTTTATGACAGATCAGCTAGATCTACTGTCTCTATCATATTATGACAGACCAGCTCGATCTACTGTCTCTATTATAATTTGACAGACTAGCTAGATATACTGTCTCTATTATATTATGACAGACCAGCTAGATCTACTGTCTCTATCATATTATGACAGACCAGCTAGATCTACTGTCTCTATTATTTTATGACAGACCAGGTAGATCTACTGTCTCTTTTCTATTATCACAGACCAGCGAGATCTACTGTCTCTATTATAATATGACAGACCAGCAAAATCTACTGTCTCTATTAGATTATGACAGATCAGGTAGATCTACTGTCTCTATTATATTATGACAGACCAGCTAGATGTACTGTCTCTATTATAAAATGACAGACCATTTTGATCTACTGTCTCTACTATAATATGAAAGACCAGCGAGATCTACTGTCTCATATTATGACAGAACAGCTAGATCTACTGTCTCTATTCTATTATGACAGACCAGCTAGATGTACTGTCTCTATTATAATATGACAGACCAGCTAGGTCTACTGTCTCTATTATAATATGACAGACCAGGTAGATCTACTGTCTCCATTATAATATGACAGACCAGCTCGATCTACTGTCTCTATTATAATATGACAGACCAGCTAGATCAACTGTCTCTATTATAATATGACAGACCAGCTAGACCTAATGTCTCTATTATAATGTGACAGACCAGCTAGATCTACTGTCTCTATTCTATTATGACAGAACAGCTAGATCTACTGTCTCTATTCTATTATGACAGACCAGCTAGATGTACTGTCTCTATTATAATATGACAGACCAGCTAGGTCTACTGTCTCTATTATAATATGACAGACCAGGTAGATCTACTGTCTCCATTATAATATGACAGACCAGCTCGATCTACTGTCTCTATTATAATATGACAGACCAGCTAGATCTACTGTCCCCATTATAATATGACAGACCAGCTAGATCTACTGTCTCTATTATAATATGACAGATCAGCTAGATCTACTGTCTCATGTTATGACAGACCAGCTCGATCTACTGTCTCTATTATTTTATGACAGACCAGCTAGATCTACTGTCTCTATTATAATTTGACAGACCAGCTAGATATATTGTCTCTATTATATTATGACAGACCAGCTAGATCTACTACCTCTATTATAATGTGACAGACCAGCTAGATCTACTGTCTCTATTATAATATGACAGACCAGCTAGACCTAATGTCTCTATTATAATGTGACAGACCAACTAGATCTTCTGTCTCTATTCTATTATGACAGACCAGCTAGATCTACTGTCTCTATTATAATATGACAGACCAGCTAGATCTACTGTCTCATATTATGACAGAACAGCTAGATCTACTGTCTCTACTATAATATGACAGACCAGCTAGATCTACTGTCTCTATTATATTATGACAGACCAGGTAGATCTACTGTTTCTATTATAACATGAAAGAACAGCTCGATCTACTGTCTCTATTATTTTATGACAGATCAGCTAGATCTACTGTCTCTGCTATATTATGACAGACCTGCTAGATCTACTGCCTCTATTATAATTTGACAGACTAGCTAGATATACTGTCTCTATTATATTATGACAGACCAGCTAGATCTACTGTCTCTATCATATTATGACAGACCAGCTCGATCTACTGTCTCTATTATTTTATGACAGACCAGGTAGATCTACTGTCTCTTTTCTATTATCACAGACCAGCGAGATCTACTGTCTCTATTATAATATGACAGACCAGCAAAATCTACTGTATCTATTAGATTATGACAGACCAGGTAGATCTACTGTCTCTATTATATTATGACAGACCAGCTAGATGTACTGTCTCTATTATAAAATGACAGACCATTTTGATCTACTGTCTCTACTATATTATGACAGACCAGCAAGATCTACTGTCTCTATTATTTTATGACAGACCAGGTAGATCTACTGTCTCTATTATAATATGACAGACCAGCTAGATCTACTGTCTCTATTATATTATGACAGACCAGCTCGGTCTACTGTCTCTATTATTTTATGACAGATCAGCTAGATCTACTGTCTCTATCATATTATGACAGACCAGCTCGATCTACTGTCTCTATTATTTTATGACAGACCAGGTAGATCTACTGTCTCTGCTATATTATGACAGACCAGCTAGATCTACTGTCTCTATTATAATGTGACAGACCAGCTAGATATACTGTCTCTATTATATTATGACAGACCAGCTAGATCTACTGTTTCTATTACAACATGAAAGACCAGCTCGATCTACTGTCTCTATTATTTTATGACAGATCAGCTAGATCTATTGTCTCTATCATATTATGACAGACCAGCTAGATCTACTGTCTCTATTATTTTATGACAGACCAGGTAGATCTACTGTCTCTGCTATATTATGACAGACCAGCTAGATCTACTGTCTCTATTATAATTTGACAGACCAGCTAGATATACTGTCTTATTTATTCTATGACAGACCAGCTAGATCTACTGTCTCTATTATAATATGACAGACAAGCTAGATATACTGTCTCATATTATGACAGAACAGCTAGATCTACTGTCTCTATTATATTATGACAGACCAGCTAGATCTACTGTTTCTATTATAACATGAAAGAACAGCTCAATCTACTGTCTCTATTATTTTATGACAGATCAGCTAGATCTACTGTCTCTGCTATATTATGACAGACCTGCTAGATCTACTGCCTCTATTATAATTTGACAGACTAGCGAGATATACTGTCTCTATTATATTATGACAGACCAGCTAGATCTACTGTCTCTATCATATTATGACAGACCAGCTAGATCTACTGTCTCTATTATTTTATGACAGACCAGCTCGATCTACTGTCTCTATTATTTTATGACAGACCAGCTAGATCTACTGTCTCTATTATAATTTGACAGACCAGCTAGATATATTGTCTCTATTATATTATGACAGACCAGCTAGATCTACTACCTCTATTATAATGTGACAGACCAGCTAGATCTACTGTCTCTATTATAATATGACAGACCAGCTAGACCTAATGTCTCTATTATAATGTGACAGACCAACTAGATCTTCTGTCTCTATTCTATTATGACAGACCAGCTAGATCTACTGTCTCTATTATAATATGACAGACCAGCTAGATCTACTGTCTCATATTATGACAGAACAGCTAGATCTACTGTCTCTACTATAATATGACAGACCAGCTAGATCTACTGTCTCTATTATATTATGACAGACCAGGTAGATCTACTGTTTCTATTATAACATGAAAGAACAGCTCGATCTACTGTCTCTATTATTTTATGACAGATCAGCTAGATCTACTGTCTCTGCTATATTATGACAGACCTGCTAGATCTACTGCCTCTATTATAATTTGACAGACTAGCTAGATATACTGTCTCTATTATATTATGACAGACCAGCTAGATCTACTGTCTCTATCATATTATGACAGACCAGCTCGATCTACTGTCTCTATTATTTTATGACAGACCAGGTAGATCTACTGTCTCTTTTCTATTATCACAGACCAGCGAGATCTACTGTCTCTATTATAATATGACAGACCAGCAAAATCTACTGTATCTATTAGATTATGACAGACCAGGTAGATCTACTGTCTCTATTATATTATGACAGACCAGCTAGATGTACTGTCTCTATTATAAAATGACAGACCATTTTGATCTACTGTCTCTACTATATTATGACAGACCAGCAAGATCTACTGTCTCTATTATTTTATGACAGACCAGGTAGATCTACTGTCTCTATTATAATATGACAGACCAGCTAGATCTACTGTCTCTATTATATTATGACAGACCAGCTCGGTCTACTGTCTCTATTATTTTATGACAGATCAGCTAGATCTACTGTCTCTATCATATTATGACAGACCAGCTCGATCTACTGTCTCTATTATTTTATGACAGACCAGGTAGATCTACTGTCTCTGCTATATTATGACAGACCAGCTAGATCTACTGTCTCTATTATAATGTGACAGACCAGCTAGATATACTGTCTCTATTATATTATGACAGACCAGCTAGATCTACTGTTTCTATTACAACATGAAAGACCAGCTCGATCTACTGTCTCTATTATTTTATGACAGATCAGCTAGATCTATTGTCTCTATCATATTATGACAGACCAGCTAGATCTACTGTCTCTATTATTTTATGACAGACCAGGTAGATCTACTGTCTCTGCTATATTATGACAGACCAGCTAGATCTACTGTCTCTATTATAATTTGACAGACCAGCTAGATATACTGTCTTATTTATTCTATGACAGACCAGCTAGATCTACTGTCTCTATTATAATATGACAGACAAGCTAGATATACTGTCTCATATTATGACAGAACAGCTAGATCTACTGTCTCTATTATATTATGACAGACCAGCTAGATCTACTGTTTCTATTATAACATGAAAGAACAGCTCAATCTACTGTCTCTATTATTTTATGACAGATCAGCTAGATCTACTGTCTCTGCTATATTATGACAGACCTGCTAGATCTACTGCCTCTATTATAATTTGACAGACTAGCGAGATATACTGTCTCTATTATATTATGACAGACCAGCTAGATCTACTGTCTCTATCATATTATGACAGACCAGCTAGATCTACTGTCTCTATTATTTTATGACAGACCAGGTAGATCTACTGTCTCTGCTATATTATGACAGACCAGCTAGATCTACTGTCTCTATTATAATTTGACAGACCAGCTAGATATACTGTCTCTATTATTCTATGACAGACCAGGTAGATCTACTGTATCTATTATATTATGACAGACAAGGTAGATCGACTGTCTCTATTATAATATGAAAGACCAGATAGATCTACTGTCTCATATTATGACAGAACAGCTAGATCTACTGTCTCCATTATAATATGACAGACCAGCTCGATCTAATGTCTCTATTATATTATGACAGACCAGCTCGATCTACTGTCTCTATTATTTTATGACAGACCAGCTCGATCTACTGTCTCTATTATTTTATGACAGACCAGGTAGATCTACTGTCTCTATTATAATATGACAGACCAGCTAGATCTACTGTCTCTATTATATTATGACAGACCAGCTCGATCTACTGTCTCTATTATTTTATGACAGATCAGCTAGATCTACTGTCTCTGCTATATTATGACAGACCAGCTAGATCTACTGTCTCTATTATAATGTGACAGACCAGCTAGATATACTGTCTCTATTATATTATGACAGACCAGCTAGATCTACTGTTTCTATTACAACATGAAAGACCAGCTCGATCTACTGTCTCTATTATTTTATGACAGATCAGCTAGATCTATTGTCTCTATCATATTATGACAGACCAGCTAGATCTACTGTCTCTATTATTTTATGACAGACCAGGTAGATCTACTGTCTCTGCTATATTATGACAGACCAGCTAGATCTACTGTCTCTATTATAATTTGACAGACCAGCTAGATATACTGTCTCTATTATTCTATGACAGACCAGCTAGATCTACTGTCTCTATTATAATATGACAGACAAGCTAGATATACTGTCTCATATTATGACAGAACAGCTAGATCTACTGTCTCTATTATATTATGACAGACCAGCTAGATCTACTGTTTCTATTATAACATGAAAGAACAGCTCAATCTACTGTCTCTATTATTTTATGACAGATCAGCTAGATCTACTGTCTCTGCTATATTATGACAGACCTGCTAGATCTACTGCCTCTATTATAATTTGACAGACTAGCGAGATATACTGTCTCTATTATATTATGACAGACCAGCTAGATCTACTGTCTCTATCATATTATGACAGACCAGCTAGATCTACTGTCTCTATTATTTTATGACAGACCAGGTAGATCTACTGTCTCTGCTATATTATGACAGACCAGCTAGATCTACTGTCTCTATTATAATTTGACAGACCAGCTAGATATACTGTCTCTATTATTCTATGACAGACCAGGTAGATCTACTGTATCTATTATATTATGACAGACCAGGTAGATCGACTGTCTCTATTATAATATGAAAGACCAGATAGATCTACTGTCTCATATTATGACAGAACAGCTAGATCTACTGTCTCTATTATATTACGACAGACAAGGTAGATCTACTGTTTCTATTATAACATGAAAGAACAGCTCAATCTACTGTCTCTATTATTTTATGACAGATCAGCTAGATCTACTGTCTCTGCTATATTATGACAGACCTGCTAGTTCTACTGCCTCTATTATAATTTGACAGACTAGCTAGATATACTGTCTCTATTATATTATGACAGACCAGCTAGATCTACTGTCTCATATTATGACAGAACAGCTAGACCTAATGTCTCTATTATAATGTGACAGACCAGCTAGATCTACTGTCTCTATTCTATTATGACAGACCAGCTAGATCTACTGTCTCTATTATAATATGACAGACCAGCTAGATCTACTGTCTCATATTATGACAGAACAGCTAGATCTACTGTCTCCATTATAATATGACATACCAGCTAGATCTACTGTCTCTATTATATTATGACAGACCAGGTAGATCTACTGTTTCTATTATAACATGAAAGAACAGCTCGATCTACTGTCTCTATTCTTTTATGACAGATCAGCTAGATCTACTGTCTCTATCATATTATGACAGACCAGCTCGATCTACTGTCTCTATTATAATTTGACAGACTAGCTAGATATACTGTCTCTATTATATTATGACAGACCAGCTAGATCTACTGTCTCTATCATATTATGACAGACCAGCTCGATCTACTGTCTCTATTATTTTATGACAGACCAGGTAGATCTACTGTCTCTTTTCTATTATCACAGACCAGCGAGATCTACTGTCTCTATTATAATATGACAGACCAGCAAAATCTACTGTATCTATTAGATTATGACAGACCAGGTAGATCTACTGTCTCTATTATATTATGACAGACCAGCTAGATGTACTGTCTCTATTATAAAATGACAGACCATTTTGATCTACTGTCTCTACTATATTATGACAGACCAGCAAGATCTACTGTCTCTATTATTTTATGACAGACCAGGTAGATCTACTGTCTCTGCTATATTATGACAGACCAGCTAGATCTACTGTCTCTATTATAATGTGACAGACCAGCTAGATATACTGTCTCTATTATATTATGACAGACCAGCTAGATCTACTGTTTCTATTACAACATGAAAGACCAGCTCGATCTACTGTCTCTATTATTTTATGACAGATCAGCTAGATCTATTGTCTCTATCATATTATGACAGACCAGCTAGATCTACTGTCTCTATTATTTTATGACAGACCAGGTAGATCTACTGTCTCTGCTATATTATGACAGACCAGCTAGATCTACTGTCTCTATTATAATTTGACAGACCAGCTAGATATACTGTCTTATTTATTCTATGACAGACCAGCTAGATCTACTGTCTCTATTATAATATGACAGACAAGCTAGATATACTGTCTCATATTATGACAGAACAGCTAGATCTACTGTCTCTATTATATTATGACAGACCAGCTAGATCTACTGTTTCTATTATAACATGAAAGAACAGCTCAATCTACTGTCTCTATTATTTTATGACAGATCAGCTAGATCTACTGTCTCTGCTATATTATGACAGACCTGCTAGATCTACTGCCTCTATTATAATTTGACAGACTAGCGAGATATACTGTCTCTATTATATTATGACAGACCAGCTAGATCTACTGTCTCTATCATATTATGACAGACCAGCTAGATCTACTGTCTCTATTATTTTATGACAGACCAGGTAGATCTACTGTCTCTGCTATATTATGACAGACCAGCTAGATCTACTGTCTCTATTATAATTTGACAGACCAGCTAGATATACTGTCTCTATTATTCTATGACAGACCAGGTAGATCTACTGTATCTATTATATTATGACAGACAAGGTAGATCGACTGTCTCTATTATAATATGAAAGACCAGATAGATCTACTGTCTCATATTATGACAGAACAGCTAGATCTACTGTCTCCATTATAATATGACAGACCAGCTCGATCTAATGTCTCTATTATATTATGACAGACCAGCTCGATCTACTGTCTCTATTATTTTATGACAGATCAGCTAGATCTACTGTCTCTATCATATTATGACAGACCAGCTCGATCTACTGTCTCTATTATTTTATGACAGACCAGGTAGATCTACTGTCTCTATTATAATATGACAGACCAGCTAGATCTACTGTCTCTATTATATTATGACAGACCAGCTCGATCTACTGTCTCTATTATTTTATGACAGATCAGCTAGATCTACTGTCTCTGCTATATTATGACAGACCAGCTAGATCTACTGTCTCTATTATAATGTGACAGACCAGCTAGATATACTGTCTCTATTATATTATGACAGACCAGCTAGATCTACTGTTTCTATTACAACATGAAAGACCAGCTCGATCTACTGTCTCTATTATTTTATGACAGATCAGCTAGATCTATTGTCTCTATCATATTATGACAGACCAGCTAGATCTACTGTCTCTATTATTTTATGACAGACCAGGTAGATCTACTGTCTCTGCTATATTATGACAGACCAGCTAGATCTACTGTCTCTATTATAATTTGACAGACCAGCTAGATATACTGTCTTATTTATTCTATGACAGACCAGCTAGATCTACTGTCTCTATTATAATATGACAGACAAGCTAGATATACTGTCTCATATTATGACAGAACAGCTAGATCTACTGTCTCTATTATATTATGACAGACCAGCTAGATCTACTGTTTCTATTATAACATGAAAGAACAGCTCAATCTACTGTCTCTATTATTTTATGACAGATCAGCTAGATCTACTGTCTCTGCTATATTATGACAGACCTGCTAGATCTACTGCCTCTATTATAATTTGACAGACTAGCGAGATATACTGTCTCTATTATATTATGACAGACCAGCTAGATCTACTGTCTCTATCATATTATGACAGACCAGCTAGATCTACTGTCTCTATTATTTTATGACAGACCAGGTAGATCTACTGTCTCTGATATATTATGACAGACCAGCTAGATCTACTGTCTCTATTATAATTTGACAGACCAGCTAGATATACTGTCTCTATTATTCTATGACAGACCAGGTAGATCTACTGTATCTATTATATTATGACAGACCAGGTAGATCGACTGTCTCTATTATAATATGAAAGACCAGATAGATCTACTGTCTCATATTATGACAGAACAGCTAGATCTACTGTCTCCATTATAATATGACAGACCAGCTCGATCTAATGTCTCTATTCTATTATGACAGACCAGCTAGATCTACTGTCTCATATTATGACAGACCAGCTCGATCTACTGTCTCTATTATTTTATGACAGACCAGGTAGATCTACTGTCTCTGCTATATTATGACAGACAAGCTAGATCTACTGTCTCTATTATAATTTGACAGACCAGCTAGATATACTGTCTCTATTATATTATGACAGACCAGCTAGATCTACTGCCTCTATTATAATGTGACAGACCAGCTAGATCTACTGTCTCTATTATAATATGACAGACAAGCTAGATATACTGTCTCATATTATGACAGAACAGCTAGATCTACTGTCTCTATTATATTATGACAGACCAGGTAGATCTACTGTTTCTATTATAACATGAAAGAACAGCTCAATCTACTGTCTCTATTATTTTATGACAGATCAGCTAGATCTACTGTCTCTGCTATATTATGACAGACCTGCTAGATCTACTGCCTCTATTATAATTTGACAGACTAGCTAGATATACTGTCTCTATTATATTATGACAGACCAGCTAGATCTACTGTCTCTATTATATTATGACAGACCAGCTAGATCTACTGTCTCTATCATATTATGACAGACCAGCTAGATCTACTGTCTCTATTATTTTATGACAGACCAGGTAGATCTACTGTCTCTTTTCTATTATCACAGACCAGCGAGATCTACTGTCTCATATTATGACAGACCAGCTAGATGTACTGTCTCTATTATAATATGACAGACCAGCTAGATATACTGTCTCTATTATATTATGACAGACCAGCTAGATCTACTGTCTCTATTATATTATGACATACCAGCTAGATATACTGTCTCTATTATATTATGACATACCAGCTAGATCTACTGTCTCTATTATAATATGACAGACCAGGTATATCTACTGTCTCCATTATAATATGACAGACCAGCTCGATCTACTGTCTCTATTATAATATGACAGACCAGCTAGATCAACTGTCTGTATTATAATATGACAGACCAGCTAGACCTAATGTCTCTATTATAATATGACAGACCAGCTAGATCTACTGTCTCTATTATAATATGACAGACCAGCTAGATATACTGTCTCATATTATGACAGACCAGCTAGATCTACTGTCTCTATTATAATATGACAGACCAGCTAGATCTACTGACTCTATTATATTATGACAGACCAGGTAGATCTACTGTTTCTATTATAACATGAAAGAACAGCTCGATCTACTGTCTCTATTATTTTATGACAGACCAGCTCGATCTACTGTCTCTATTATTTTATGACAGACCAGGTAGATCTACTGTCTCTGATATATTATGACAGACCAGCTAGATCTACTGTCTCTATTATAACATGATAAACCAGCTAGATCTACTGTCTCTATTATATTATGACAGACCAGCTAGATCTACTGTCTCTATTATAATGTGACAGACCAGCTAGATCTACTGTCTCTATTATAATATGACAGACAAGCTAGATATACTGTCTCATATTATGACAGAACAGCTAGATCTACTGTCTCTATTATATTATGACAGACAGGTAGATCTACTGTTTCTATTATAACATGAAAGAACAGCTCAATCTACTGTCTCTATTATTTTATGACAGATCAGCTAGATCTACTGTCTCTGCTATATTATGACAGACCAGCTAGTTCTAATGTCTCTATTATAATATGACAGACCAGCTAGATCTACTGTCTCTATTATATTATGACAGACCAGCTAGATCTACTGTCTCTATTATATTATGACAGACCAGCTAGATCTACTGTCTCTCATATTATGACAGAACAGCTAGATATACTGTCTCTATTATAATATGACATACCAGCTAGATCTACTGTCTCTATTATATTATGACAGACCAGGTAGATCTACTGTCTCTATTATAACATGAAAGAACAGCTAGATCTACTGTCTCTATTATTTATGACAGATCAGCTAGATCTACTGTCTCTATCATAATATGACAGACCAGCTAGATCTACTGTCTCTATTATAATTTGACAGACCAGCTAGATATACTGTCTCTATTATATTATGACAGACCAGCTAGATCTACTGTCTCTATCATATTATGACAGACCAGCTAGATCTACTGTCTCTATTATTTTATGACAGACCAGGTAGATCTACTGTCTCTTTTCTATTATCACAGACCAGCGAGATCTACTGTCTCTATTATAATATGACAGACCAGCAAAATCTACTGTCTCTATTAGATTATGACAGACCAGGTAGATCTACTGTCTCTATTATATTATGACAGACCAGCTAGATGTACTGTCTCTATTATAAAATGACAGACCATTTTGATCTACTGTCTCTACTATATTATGACAGACCAGCAAGATCTACTGTCTCTATTATAATATGAAAGACCAGCGAGATCTACTGTCTCATATTATGACAGAACAGCTAGATCTACTGTCTCTATTCTATTATGACAGACCAGCTAGATGTACTGTCTCTATTATAATATGACAGACCAGCTAGGTCTACTGTCTCTATTATAATATGACAGACCAGGTAGATCTACTGTCTCCATTATAATATGACAGACCAGCTCGATCTACTGTCTCTATTATAATATGACAGACCAGCTAGATCAACTGTCTGTATTATAATATGACAGACCAGCTAGACCTACTGTCTCTATTATAATGTGACAGACCAGCTAGATCTACTGTCTCTATTATATTATGACAGACCAGCTAGATCTACTGTCTCTATTATAATATGACAGACCAGCTAGATATACTGTCTCATATTATGACAGACCAGCTAGATCTACTGTCTCTATTATAATATGACAGACCAGGTAGATCTACTGTTTCTATTATAACATGAAAGAACAGCTCGATCTACTGTCTCTATTATTTTATGACAGATCAACTAGATCTACTGTCTCTATCATATTATGACAGACCAGCTAGATCTACTGTCTCTATTATTTTATGACAGACCAGGTAGATCTACTGTCTCTGCTATATTATGACAGACCAGCTAGATCTACTGTCTCTATTATAATGTGACAGACCAGCTAGATATACTGTCTCTATTATATTATGACAGACCAGCTAGATCTACTGTTTCTGTTATAACATGAAAGACCAGCTCGATCTACTGTCATTATTATTTTATGACAGATCAGCTAGATCTACTGTCTCTATCATATTATGACAGACCAGCTAGATCTACTGTCTCTATTATTTTATGACAGACCAGGTAGATCTACTGTCTCTGCTATATTATGACAGACCAGCTAGATCTACTGTCTCTATTATAATTTGACAGACCAGCTAGATATACAGTCTCTATTATTCTATGACAGACCAGGTAGATCTACTGTATCTATTATATTATGACAGACCAGGTAGATCTACTGTCTCTATTATAATATGACAGACCAGTTCGATCTACTGTCTCTATTCTATTATGACAGACCAGCTAGATCTACTGTCCCCATTATAATATGACAGACCAGCTAGATCTACTGTCTCCATTATAATATGACAGACCAGCTCAATCTACTGTCTCTATTATAATATGACAGACCAGCTAGATCAACTGTCTGTATTATAATATGACAGACCAGCTAGACCTAATGTCTCTATTATAATGTGACAGACCAGCTAGATCTACTGTCTCTATTCTATTATGACAGACCAGCTAGATCTACTGTCTCTATTATAATATGACAGACCAGCTAGATATACTGTCTCATATTATGACAGAACAGCTAGATCTACTGTCTCTATTATAATATGACAGACCAGCTAGATCTACTGTCTCTATTATATTATGACAGACCAGGTAAATCTACTGTTTCTATTATAACATGAAAGAACAGCTAGATCTACTGTCTCTATTATTTTATGACAGATCAGCTAGATCTACTGTCTCTATCATATTATGACAGACCAGCTCGATCTACTGTCTCTATTATTTTATGACAGACCAGGTAGATCTACTGTCTCCATTATAATATGACAGACCAGCTCGATCTACTGTCTCTATTATAATATGACAGACCAGCTAGATCTACTGTCTGTATTATAATATGACAGACCAGCTAGATCTACTGTCTCTATTATAATGACAGACCAGCTAGATCTACTGTCTCTATTAATATGACAGACCAGCTAGATCTACTGTCTCTATTATAATATGACAGACCAGCTAGATATACTGTCTCTATTATTATGACAGATCAGCTAGATCTACTGTCTCTATCATATTATAACAGACCATAGATCTACTGTCTCTATTATATTATGACAGACCAGCTAGATCTACTGTCTCTATTATAACATGAAGACCAGCTCGATCTACTGTCTCTATTATTATGACAGACCAGCTAGATCTACTGTCTCTATTATAATATGACAGACCAGCTAGATCTACTGTCTCTATTATAATATGACAGACCAGCTAGATCTGTCTCTATTATAATTATGACAGACCAGCTAGATCTAATGTCTCTATTATATTATGACAGACCAGCTAGATCTACTGTCTCTATTATATTATGACAGACCAGCTAGATCTACTGTCTCTATTATAATATGACAGACCAGCTAGATCTACTGTCTCATATTATGACAGATCAGCTAGATCTACTGTCTCTACTATATTATGACAGACCAGCTAGATCTACTGTCTCTATTATATTATGACAGACCAGCTAGATCTACTGTCTCTATTATTTTATGAAAGAACAGCTAGATCTACTGTCTCTATTATTTTATAGCTCGACAGATGACAGCTAGATCTACTGTCTCTATTATATTATGACAGACCAGCTAGATCTACTGTCTCTATTATCTGACAGACCAGCTAGATATACTGTCTCTATTATATTATGACAGACCAGCTAGATCTACTGCCTCTATTATAATGTGACAGACCAGCTAGATCTACTGTCTCTATTATAATATGACAGACAAGCTAGATATACTGTCTCATATTATGACAGAACAGCTAGATCTACTGTCTCTATTATATTATGACAGACAAGGTAGATCTACTGTTTCTATTATAACATGAAAGAACAGCTCAATCTACTGTCTCTATTATTTTATGACAGATCAGCTAGATCTACTGTCTCTGCTATATTATGACAGACCAGCTAGTTCTACTGCCTCTATTATAATTTGACAGACTAGCTAGATATACTGTCTCTATTATATTATGACAGACCAGCTAGATCTACTGTCTCATATTATGACAGAACAGCTAGACCTATGTCTCTATTATAATGACAGACCAGCTAGATCTACTGTCTCTATTCTATTATGACAGACCAGCTAGATCTACTGTCTCTATTATAATATGACAGACCAGCTAGATCTACTGTCTCATATTATGACAGAACAGCTAGATCTACTGTCTCTATTATAATATGACATACCAGCTAGATCTACTGTCTCTATTATATTATGACAGACCAGGTAGATCTACTGTTTCTATATATGAAAGAACAGCTCGATCTACTGTCTCTATTCTTTTATGACAGATCAGCTAGATCTACTGTCTCTATCATATTATGACAGACGAGCTAGATCTACTGTCTCTATTATTTATGACAGACTAGCTAGATATACTGTCTCTATTATATTATGACAGACCAGCTAGATCTACTGTCTCTATTCTTTTATGACAGATCAGCTAGATCTACTGTCTCTATCATATTATGACAGACCAGCTAGATCTACTGTCTCTATTATAATTTGACAGACCAGCTAGATCTACTGTCTCTATTATTTTATGACAGACCAGGTAGATCTACTGTCTCTTTTCTATTATCACAGACCAGCGAGATCTACTGTCTCTATTATAATATGACAGACCAGCAAAATCTACTGTCTCTATTAGATTATGACAGACCAGGTAGATCTACTGTCTCTATTATATTATGACAGACCAGCTAGATGTACTGTCTCTATTATAAAATGACAGACCATTTTGATCTACTGTCTCTACTATAATATGAAAGACCAGCGAGATCTACTGTCTCATATTATGACAGAACAGCTAGATCTACTGTCTCTATTCTATTATGACAGACCAGCTAGATGTACTGTCTCTATTATAATATGACAGACCAGCTAGGTCTACTGTCTCTATTATAATATGACAGACCAGGTAGATCTACTGTCTCCATTATAATATGACAGACCAGCTCGATCTACTGTCTCTATTATAATATGACAGACCAGCTAGATCAACTGTCTGTATTATAATATGACAGACCAGCTAGACCTAATGTCTCTATTATAATGTGACAGACCAGCTAGATCTACTGTCTCTATTCTATTATGACAGACCAGCTAGATCTACTGTCTCTATTATAATATGACAGACCAGCTAGATATACTGTCTCATATTATGACAGACCAGCTAGATCTACTGTCTCTATTATATTACGACAGACCAGGTAGATCTACTGTTTCTATTATAACATGAAAGAACAGCTCGATCTACTGTCTCTATTATTTTATGACAGATCAACTAGATCTACTGTCTCTATCATATTATGACAGACCAGCTCGATCTACTGTCTCTATTATTTTATGACAGACCAGGTAGATCTACTGTCTCTGCTATATTATGACAGACCAGCTAGATCTACTGTCTCTATTATAATGTGACAGACCAGCTAGATATACTGTCTCTATTATATTATGACAGACCAGCTAGATCTACTGTTTCTGTTATAACATGAAAGACCAGCTCGATCTACTGTCTCTATTATTTTATGACAGATCAGCTAGATCTACTGTCTCTATCATATTATGACAGACCAGCTAGATCTACTGTCTCTATTATTTTATGACAGACCAGGTAGATCTACTGTCTCTGCTATATTATGACAGACCAGCTAGATCTACTGTCTCTATTATAATATGACAGACCAGCTAGATATACTGTCTCATATTATGACAGACCAGCTCGATCTACTGTCTCTATTATAATATGAAAGACCAGCGAGATCTACTGTCTCATATTATGACAGAACAGCTAGATCTACTGTCTCTATTCTATTATGACAGACCAGCTAGATGTACTGTCTCTATTATAATATGAAAGACCAGCTAGATCTACTGTCTCATATTATGACAGACCAGCTAGATCTACTGTCTCTATTATAATATGACAGACCAGCTAGACCTAATGTCTCTATTATAATGTGACAGACCAGCTAGATCTACTGTCTCTATTCTATTATGACAGACCAGCTAGATCAACTGGCTGTATTATAATATGACAGACCAGCGAGATCTAATGTCTCTATTATAATGTGACAGACCAGCTAGATCTACTGTCTCTATTCTATTATGACAGACCAGCTAGATCTACTGTCTCTATTATAATATGACAGACCAGCTAGATATACTGTCTCATATTATGACAGACCAGCTAGATCTACTGTCTCTATTATATTACGACAGACCAGGTAGATCTACTGTTTCTATTATAACATGAAAGAACAGCTCGATCTACTGTCTCTATTATTTTATGACAGATCAGCTAGATCTACTGTCTCTATCATATTATGACAGACCAGCTCGATCTACTGTCTCTATTATTTTATGACAGACCAGGTAGATCTACTGTCTCTGCTATATTATGACAGACCAGCTAGATCTACTCTCTCTATTATAATGTGACAGACCAGCTAGATATACTGTATCTATTATATTATGACAGACCAGGTAGATCTATTGTCTCTATTATAATATGAAAGACCAGCTAGATCTACTGTCTCATATTATGACAGACCAGCTAGATCTACTGTCTCTATTATATTATGACAGACCAGCTAGATCTACTGTTTCTATTATAACATGAAAGAACAGCTAGATATACAGTCTCTATTATTCTATGACAGACCAGGTAGATCTACTGTATCTATTATATTATGACAGACCAGGTAGATCTACTGTCTCTATTATAATATGAAAGACCAGCTAGATCTACTGTCTCATATTATGACAGAACAGCTAGATCTACTGTCCCCATTATAATATGACAGACCAGCTAGATCTACTGTCTCTATTATAATATGACAGACCAGCTAGATATACTGTCTCATATTATGACAGATCAGCTAGATCTACTGTCTCTATCATATTATGACAGACCAGCTCGATCTACTGTCTCTATTATTTTACGACAGACCAGGTAGATCTACTGTCTCCATTATAATATGACAGACCAGCTCAATCTACTGTCTCTATTATAATATGACAGACCAGCTAGATCAACTGTCTGTATTATAATATGACAGACCAGCTAGACCTAATGTCTCTATTATAACGTGACAGACCAGCTAGATCTACTGTCTCTATTCTATTATGACAGACCAGCTAGATCTACTGTCTCTATTATAATATGACAGACCAGCTAGATATACTGTCTCATATTATGACAGAACAGCTAGATCTACTGTCTCTATTATAATATGACAGACCAGCTAGATCTACTGTCTCTATTATATTATGACAGACCAGGTAAATCTACTGTTTCTATTATAACATGAAAGAACAGCTCGATCTACTGTCTCTATTATTTTATGACAGATCAGCTAGATCTACTGTCTCTATCATATTATGACAGACCAGCTCGATCTACTGTCTCTATTATTTTATGACAGACCAGGTAGATCTACTGTCTCCATTATAATATGACAGACCAGCTCGATCTACTGTCTCTATTATAATATGACAGACCAGCTAGATCAACTGTCTGTATTATAATATGACAGACCAGCTAGACCTAATGTCTCTATTATAATGTGACAGACCAGCTAGATCTACTGTCTCTATTCTATTATGACAGACCAGCTAGATCTACTGTCTCTATTATAATATGACAGACCAGCTAGATATACTGTCTCATATTATGACAGACCAGCTAGATCTACTGTCTCTATTCTATTATGACAGACCAGCTAGATCTACTGTCTCTATTATAATATGACAGACCAGCTAGATCTACTGTCTCATATTATGACAGAACAGCTAGATCTACTGTCTCTATTCTATTATGACAGACCAGCTAGATGTACTGTCTCTATTATAATATGACAGACCAGCTAGGTCTACTGTCTCTATTATAATATGACAGACCAGCTAGATCAACTGTCTGTATTATAATATGACAGACCAGCTAGACCTAATGTCTCTATTATAATGTGACAGACCAGCTAGATCTACTGTCTCTATTCTATTATGACAGACCAGCTAGATCAACTGGCTGTATTATAATATGACAGACCAGCGAGACCCAATGTCTCTATTATAATGTGACAGACCAGCCAGATCTACTGTCTCTATTCTATTATGACAGACCAGCTAGATCTACTGTCTCTATTATAATATGACAGACCAGCTAGATATACTGTCTCATATTATGACAGACCAGCTAGATCTACTGTCTCTATTATATTACGACAGACCAGGTAGATCTACTGTTTCTAGTATAACATGAAAGAACAGCTCGATCTACTGTCTCTATTATTTTATGACAGATCAGCTAGATCTACTGTCTCTATCATATTATGACAGACCAGCTCGATCTACTGTCTCTATTATTTCATGACAGACCAGGTAGATCTACTGTCTCTGCTATATTATGACAGACCAGCTAGATCTACTGTCTCTATTATCATGTGACAGACCAGCTAGATATACTGTCTCTATTATATTATGACAGACCAGCTAGATCTACTGTCTCTATTATTCTATGACAGACCAGGTAGATCTACTGTCTCTATTATATTATGACAGACCAGGTAGATCTACTGTCTCTATTATAATATGAAAGACCAGCTAGATCTACTGTCTCATATTATGACAGAACAGCTAGATCTACTGTCCCCATTATAATATGACAGACCAGCTAGATCTACTGTCTCTATTATAATATGACAGACCAGCTAGATATACTGTCTCATATTATGACAGATCAGCTAGATCTACTGTCTCTATCATATTATGACAGACCAGCTCGATCTACTGTCTCTATTATTTTATGACAGACCAGGTAGATCTACTGTCTCCATTATAATATGACAGACCAGCTCAATCTACTGTCTCTATTATAATATGACAGACCAGCTAGATCAACTGTCTGTATTATAATATGACAGACCAGCTAGACCTAATGTCTCTATTATAACGTGACAGACCAGCTAGATCTACTGTCTCTATTCTATTATGACAGACCAGCTAGATCTACTGTCTCTATTATAATATGACAGACCAGCTAGATATACTGTCTCATATTATGACAGAACAGCTAGATCTACTGTCTCTATTATAATATGACAGACCAGCTAGATCTTCTGTCTCTATTATATTATGACAGACCAGGTAAATCTACTGTTTCTATTATAACATGAAAGAACAGCTCGATCTACTGTCTCTATTATTTTATGACAGATCAGCTAGATCTACTGTCTCTATCATATTATGACAGACCAGCTCGATCTACTGTCTCTATTATTTTATGACAGACCAGGTAGATCTACTGTCTCCATTATAATATGACAGACCAGCTCGATCTACTGTCTCATATTATGACAGAACAGCTAGATCTACTGTCTCTATTCTATTATGACAGACCAGCTAGATGTACTGTCTCTATTATAATATGACAGACCAGCTAGGTCTACTGTCTCTATTATAATATGACAGACCAGCTAGATCAACTGTCTGTATTATAATATGACAGACCAGCTAGACCTAATGTCTCTATTATAATGTGACAGACCAGCTAGATCTACTGTCTCTATTCTATTATGACAGACCAGCTAGATCAACTGGCTGTATTATAATATGACAGACCAGCGAGACCTAATGTCTCTATTATAATGTGACAGACCAGCTAGATCTACTGTCTCTATTCTATTATGACAGACCAGCTAGATCTACTGTCTCTATTATAATATGACAGACCAGCTAGATATACTGTCTCATATTATGACAGACCAGCTAGATCTACTGTCTCTATTATATTACGACAGACCAGGTAGATCTACTGTTTCTATTATAACATGAAAGAACAGCTCGATCTACTGTCTCTATTATTTTATGACAGATCAGCTAGATCTACTGTCTCTATCATATTATGACAGACCAGCTCGATCTACTGTCTCTATTATTTTATGACAGACCAGGTAGATCTACTGTCTCTGCTATATTATGACAGACCAGCTAGATCTACTGTCTCTATTATAATGTGACAGACCAGCTAGATATACTGTCTCTATTATATTATGACAGACCAGCTAGATCTACTGTTTCTGTTATAACATGAAAGACCAGCTCGATCTACTGTCATTATTATTTTATGACAGATCAGCTAGATCTACTGTCTCTATCATATTATGACAGACCAGCTAGATCTACTGTCTCTATTATTTTATGACAGACCAGGTAGATCTACTGTCTCTGCTATATTATGACAGACCAGCTAGATCTACTGTCTCTATTATAATTTGACAGACCAGCTAGATATACTGTCTCTATTATTCTATGACAGACCAGGTAGATCTACTGTATCTATTATATTATGACAGACCAGGTAGATCTACTGTCTCTATTATAATATGAAAGACCAGCTAGATCTACTGTCTCATATTATGACAGAACAGCTAGATCTACTGTCCCCATTATAATATGACAGACCAGCTAGATCTACTGTCTCTATTATAATATGACAGACCAGCTAGATATACTGTCTCATATTATGACAGATCAGCTAGATCTACTGTCTCTATCATATTATGACAGACCAGCTCGATCTACTGTCTCTATTATTTTATGACAGACCAGGTAGATCTACTGTCTCCATTATAATATGACAGACCAGCTCAATCTACTGTCTCTATTATAATATGACAGACCAGCTAGATCAACTGTCTGTATTATAATATGACAGACCAGCTAGACCTAATGTCTCTATTATAACGTGACAGACCAGCTAGATCTACTGTCTCTATTCTATTATGACAGACCAGCTAGATCTACTGTCTCTATTATAATATGACAGACCAGCTAGATATACTGTCTCATATTATGACAGAACAGCTAGATCTACTGTCTCTATTATAATATGACAGACCAGCTAGATCTACTGTCTCTATTATATTATGACAGACCAGGTAAATCTACTGTTTCTATTATAACATGAAAGAACAGCTCGATCTACTGTCTCTATTATTTTATGACAGATCAGCTAGATCTACTGTCTCTATCATATTATGACAGACCAGCTCGATCTACTGTCTCTATTATTTTATGACAGACCAGGTAGATCTACTGTCTCCATTATAATATGACAGACCAGCTCGATCTACTGTCTCTATTATAATATGACAGACCAGCTAGATCAACTGTCTGTATTATAATATGACAGACCAGCTAGACCTAATGTCTCTATTATAATGTGACAGACCAGCTAGATCTACTGTCTCTATTCTATTATGACAGACCAGCTAGATCTACTGTCTCTATTATAATATGACAGACCAGCTAGATATACTGTCTCATATTATGACAGATCAGCTAGATCTACTGTCTCTATCATATTATGACAGACCAGCTCGATCTACTGTCTCTATTATTTTATGACAGACCAGGTAGATCTACTGTCTCTGCTATATTATGACAGACAAGCTAGATCTACTGTCTCTATTATAATGTGACAGACCAGCTAGATATACTGTCTCTATTATATTATGACAGACCAGCTAGATCTACTGTTTCTATTATAACATGAAAGACCAGCTCGATCTACTGTCTCTATTATTTTATGACAGATCAGCTAGATCTACTGTCTCTGCTATATTATGACAGACCAGCTAGATCTACTGTCTCTATTATAATTTGACAGACCAGCTAGATATACTGTCTCTATTATTCTATGACAGACCAGGTAGATCTACTGTATCTATTATATTATGACAGACCAGGTAGATCTACTGTCTCTATTATAATATGAAAGACCAGCTAGATCTACTGTCTCATATTATGACAGAACAGCTAGATCTACTGTCTCCATTATAAAATGACAGACCAGCTCGATCTACTGTCTCTATTCTATTATGACAGACCAGCTAGATCTACTGTCCCCATTATAATATGACAGACCAGCTAGATCTACTGTCTCTATTATAATATGACAGACCAGCTAGATATACTGTCTCATATTATGACAGATCAGCTAGATCTACTGTCTCTATCATATTATGAAAGACCAGCTCGATCTACTGTCTCTATTATTTTATGACAGATCAGCTAGATCTACTGTCTCTATCATATTATGACAGACCAGCTAGATCTACTGTCTCTATTATTTTATGACAGACCAGGTAGATCTACTGTCTCTGCTATATTATGACAGACCAGCTAGATCTACTGTCTCTATTATAATGTGACAGACCAGCTAGATATACTGTCTCTATTATATTATGACAGACCAGCTAGATCTACTGTTTCTATTATAACATGAAAGACCAGCTCGATCTACTGTCTCTATTATTTTATGACAGATCAGCTAGATCTACTGTCTCTATCATATTATGACAGACCAGCTAGATCTACTGTCTCTATTATTTTATGACAGACCAGGTAGATCTACTGTCTCTGCTATATTATGACAGACCAGCTAGATCTACTGTCTCTATTATAATTTGACAGACCAGCTAGATATACTGTCTCTATTATTCTATGACAGACCAGGTAGATCTACTGTATCTATTATATTATGACAGACCAGGTAGATCTACTGTCTCTATTATAATATGAAAGACCAGCTAGATCTACTGTCTCATATTATGACAGAACAGCTAGATCTACTGTCTTCATTATAATATGACAGACCAGCTCGATCTACTGTCTCTATTCTATTATGACAGACCAGCTAGATCTACTGTCCCCATTATAATATGACAGACCAGCTAGATCTACTGTCTCTATTATAATATGACAGACCAGCTAGATATACTGTCTCATATTATGACAGACCAGCTAGATCTACTGTCTCTATTCTATTATGACAGACCAGCTAGATGTACTGTCTCTATTATAATATGACAGACCAGCTAGGTCTACTGTCTCTATTATAATATGACAGACCAGCTAGATCAACTGTCTGTATTATAATATGACAGACCAGCTAGACCTAATGTCTCTATTATAATGTGACAGACCAGCTATATCTACTGTCTCTATTCTATTATGACAGACCAGCTAGATCAACTGGCTGTATTATAATATGACAGACCAGCGAGACCTAATGTCTCTATTATAATGTGACAGACCAGCTAGATCTACTGTCTCTATTCTATTATGACAGATCAGCTAGATCTACTGTCTCTATTATAATATGACAGACCAGCTAGATATACTGTCTCATATTATGACAGACCAGCTAGATCTACTGTCTCTATTATATTACGACAGACCAGGTAGATCTACTGTTTCTATTATAACATGAAAGAACAGCTCGATCTACTGTCTCTATTATTTTATGACAGATCAGCTAGATCTACTGTCTCTATCATATTATGACAGACCAGCTCGATCTACTGTCTCTATTATTTTATGACAGACCAGGTAGATCTACTGTCTCTGCTATATTATGACAGACCAGCTAGATCTACTGTCTCTATTATAATGTGACAGACCAGCTAGATATACTGTCTCTATTATATTATGACAGACCAGCTAGATCTACTGTTTCTGTTATAACATGAAAGACCAGCTCGATCTACTGTCATTATTATTTTATGACAGATCAGCTAGATCTACTGTCTCTATCATATTATGACAGACCAGCTAGATCTACTGTCTCTATTATTTTATGACAGACCAGGTAGATCTACTGTCTCTGCTATATTATGACAGACCAGCTAGATCTACTGTCTCTATTATAATTTGACAGACCAGCTAGATATACAGTCTCTATTATTCTATGTCAGACCAGGTAGATCTACTGTATCTATTATATTATGACAGACCAGGTAGATCTACTGTCTCTATTATAATATGAAAGACCAGCTAGATCTACTGTCTCATATTATGACAGAACAGCTAGATCTACTGTCTCCATTATAATATGACAGACCAGTTCGATCTACTGTCTCTATTCTATTATGACAGACCAGCTAGATCTACTGTCCCCATTATAATATGACAGACCAGCTAGATCTACTGTCTCTATTATAATATGACAGACCAGCTAGATATACTGTCTCATATTATGACAGATCAGCTAGATCTACTGTCTCTATCATATTATGACAGACCAGCTCGATCTACTGTCTCTATTATTTTATGACAGACCAGGTAGATCTACTGTCTCCATTATAATATGACAGACCAGCTCAATCTACTGTCTCTATTATAATATGACAGACCAGCTAGATCAACTGTCTGTATTATAATATGACAGACCAGCTAGACCTAATGTCTCTATTATAACGTGACAGACCAGCTAGATCTACTGTCTCTATTCTATTATGACAGACCAGCTAGATCTACTGTCTCTATTATAATATGACAGACCAGCTAGATATACTGTCTCATATTATGACAGAACAGCTAGATCTACTGTCTCTATTATAATATGACAGACCAGCTAGATCTACTGTCTCTATTATATTATGACAGACCAGGTAATCTACTGTTTCTATTATAAATGAAGAACAGCTCGATCTACTGTCTCTATTATTTTATGACAGATCAGCTAGATCTACTGTCTCTATCATATTATGACAGACCAGCTCGATCTACTGTCTCTATTATTTTATGACAGACCAGGTAGATCTACTGTCTCCATTATAATATGACAGACCAGCTCGATCTACTGTCTCTATTATAATATGACAGACCAGCTAGATCAACTGTCTGTATTTTTATAATATGACAGACCAGCTAGACCTAATGTCTCTATTATAATGTGACAGACCAGCTAGATCTACTGTCTCTATTCTATTATGACAGACCAGCTAGATCTACTGTCTCTATTATAATATGACAGACCAGCTAGATATACTGTCTCATATTATGACAGATCAGCTAGATCTACTGTCTCTATCATATTATGACAGACCAGCTCGATCTACTGTCTCTATTATTTTATGACAGACCAGGTAGATCTACTGTCTCTGCTATATTATGACAGACAAGCTAGATCTACTGTCTCTATTATAATGTGACAGACCAGCTAGATATACTGTCTCTATTATATTATGACAGACCAGCTAGATCTACTGTTTCTATTATAACATGAAAGACCAGCTCGATCTACTGTCTCTATTATTTTATGACAGATCAGCTAGATCTACTGTCTCTGCTATATTATGACAGACCAGCTAGATCTACTGTCTCTATTATAATTTTGACAGACCAGCTAGATATACTGTCTCTATTATTCTATGACAGACCAGGTAGATCTACTGTATCTATTATATTATGACAGACCAGCTAGATCTACTGTTCCATTATAATATGACAGACCAGCTAGATCTACTGTCTCTATTATAATATGACAGACCAGCTAGATATACTGTCTCATATTATGACAGATCAGCTAGATCTACTGTCTCTATCATATTATGAAAGACCAGCTCGATCTACTGTCTCTATTATTTTATGACAGACCAGGTAGATCTACTGTCTCTGCTATATTATGACAGACCAGCTAGATCTACTGTCTCTATTATAATGTGACAGACCAGCAGATATACTGTCTCTATTATATTATGACAGACCAGCTAGATCTACTGTTTCTATTATAACATGAAAGACCAGCTCGATCTACTGTCTCTATTATTTTTATGACAGATCAGCTAGATCTACTGTCTCTCATATTATGACAGACCAGCTAGATCTACTGTCTCTATTATTTTATGACAGACCAGGTAGATCTACTGTCTCTGCTATATTATGACAGACCAGCTAGATCTACAATCTCTATTATAATATGACAGACCAGCTAGATATACTGTCTCATATTATGACAGACCAGCTAGATATACTGTCTCTATTATATTATGACAGACCAGCTAGATCTACTGTTTCTGTTATAACATGAAAGACCAGCTCGATCTACTGTCATTATTATTTTATGACAGATCAGCTAGATCTACTGTCTCTATCATATTATGACAGACCAGCTAGATCTACTGTCTCTATTATTTTATGACAGACCAGGTAGATCTACTGTCTCTGCTATATTATGACAGACCAGCTAGATCTACTGTCTCTATTATAATTTGACAGACCAGCTAGATATACAGTCTCTATTATTCTATGACAGACCAGGTAGATCTACTGTATCTATTCTATTATGACAGACCAGCTAGATCTACTGTCTCTATTATAATATGACAGACCAGCTAGATATACTGTCTCATATTATGACAGACCAGCTAGATATACTGTCTCTATTATATTATGACAGACCAGCTAGATCTACTGTTTCTGTTATAACATGAAAGACCAGCTCGATCTACTGTCATTATTATTTTATGACAGATCAGCTTCTGTAGCTCAGTTGGTAGAGCATGGCGCTTGTAACGCCAGGGTAGTGGGTTCGATCCCCGGGACCACCCATACGTAGAATGTATGCACACATGACTGTAAGTCGCTTTGGATAAAAGCGTCTGCTAAATGGAATATATTATTTATTATATTATTATTTATATTATCTACTGTCTCTATTGTATTATGACAGACCAGCTAGATCTACTGTCTCTATTATATTATGACAGACCATCTAGATCTACTGTCTGTATTTTATTATGACAGACCAGCTAGATCTACTGTCTCTATTGTTCTATGACAGACCAGGTAGATCTACTGTATCTATTATATTATGACAGACCAGGTAGATCTACTGTCTCTATTATAATTTGACAGACCAGCTAGATATACAGTCTCTATTATTCTATGACAGACCAGGTAGATCTACTGTATCTATTATATTATGACAGACCAGGTAGATCTACTGTCCCCATTATAATATGACAGACCAGCTAGATCTACTGTCTCTATTATAATATGACAGACCAGCTAGATATACTGTCTCATATTATGACAGAACAGCTAGATCTACTGTCTTCATTATAATATGACAGACCAGCTCGATCTACTGTCTCTATTATATTATGACAGACCAGCTAGATCTACTGTCCCCATTATAATATGACAGACCAGCTAGATCTACTGTCTCTATTATAATATGACAGACCAGCTAGATATACTGTCTCATATTATGACAGACCAGCTCGATCTACTGTCTCTATTATAATATGAAAGACCAGCGAGATCTACTGTCTCATATTATGACAGAACAGCTAGATCTACTGTCTCTATTCTATTATGACAGACCAGCTAGATGTACTGTCTCTATTATAATATGAAAGACCAGCGAGATCTACTGTCTCATATTATGACAGACCAGCTAGGTCTACTGTCTCTATTATAATATGACAGACCAGCTAGATGTACTGTCTCTATTATAATATGACAGACCAGCTCGATCAACTGTCTGTATTATAATATGACAGACCAGCTAGACCTAATGTCTCTATTATAATGTGACAGACCAGCTAGATCTACTGTCTCTATTCTATTATGACAGACCAGCTAGATCTACTGTCTCTATTATAATATGACAGACCAGCTAGATATACTGTCTCATATTATGACAGACCAGCTAGATCTACTGTCTCTATTATATTATGACAGACCAGCTAGATCTACTGTCTCTATTATAATATGACAGACCAGCTAGATCTACTGTCTCTATTATAATATGACAGACCAGCTAGATCTACTGTCTCTATTATAATGTGACAGACCAGCTAGATCTACTGTCTCTATTCTATTATGACAGACCAGCTAGATCTACTGTCTCTATTATAATATGACAGACCAGCTAGATCTACTGTCTCTATTATATTATGACAGACCAGGTAGATCTACTGTCTCTGCTATATTATGACAGACCAGCTCGATCTACTGTCTCTATTATTTTATGACAGATCAGCTAGATCTACTGTCTCTATCATATTATGACAGACCAGCTCGATCTACTGTCTCTATTATATTATGACAGACCAGCTAGATCTACTGTTTCTGTTATAACATGAAAGACCAGCTCGATCTACTGTCATTATTATTTTATGACAGATCAGCTAGATCTACTGTCTCTATCATATTATGACAGACCAGCTAGATCTACTGTCTCTATTATTTTATGACAGACCAGGTAGATCTACTGTCTCTGCTATATTATGACAGACCAGCTAGATCTACTGTCTCTATTATAATTTGACAGACCAGCTAGATATACAGTCTCTATTATTCTATGACAGACCAGGTAGATCTACTGTATCTATTATATTATGACAGACCAGGTAGATCTACTGTCTCTATTATAATATGACAGACCAGCTAGATATACTGTCTCATATTATGACAGATCAGCTAGATCTACTGTCTCTATCATATTATGACAGACCAGCTCGATCTACTGTCTCTATTATTTTATGACAGACCAGGTAGATCTACTGTCTCCATTATAATATGACAGACCAGCTCAAACTACTGTCTCTATTATAATATGACAGACCAGCTAGATCAACTGTCTGTATTATAATATGACAGACCAGCTAGTCCTAATGTCTCTATTATAATGTGACAGACCAGCTAGATCTACTGTCTCTATTCTATTATGACAGACCAGCCAGATCTACTGTCTCTATTATAATATGACAGACCAGCTAGATATACTGTCTCATATTATGACAGAACAGCTAGATCTACTGTCACTATTATAATATGACAGACCAGCTAGATCTACTGTCTCTATTATATTATGACAGACCAGGTAAATCTACTGTTTCTATTATAACATGAAAGAACAGCTCGATCTACTGTCTCTATTATTTTATGACAGATCAGCTAGATCTACTGTCTCTATCATATTATGACAGACCAGCTCGATCTACTGTCTCTATTATGTTATGACAGACCAGGTAGATCTACTGTCTCTGCTATATTATGACAGACCAGCTAGATCTACTTTCTCTATTATAATGTGACAGACCAGCTAGATATACTGTCTATTATATTATGACAGACCAGCTAGATCTACTGTTTCTATTATAACATGAAAGACCAGCTCGATCTACTGTCTCTATTATTTTATGACAGATCAGCTAGATCTACTGTCTCTATCATATTATGACAGACCAGCTAGATCTACTGTCTCTATTATTTTATGACAGACCAGGTAGATCTACTGTCTCTGCTATATTATGACAGACCAGCTAGATCTACTGTCTCTATTATAATTTGACAGACCAGCTAGATATACTGTCTCTATTATTCTATGACAGACCAGGTAGATCTACTGTATCTATTATATTATGACAGACCAGGTAGATCTACTGTCTCTGTTATAATATGAAAGACCAGCTAGATCTACTGTCTCATATTATGACAGAACAGCTAGATCTACTGTCTCCATTATAATATGACAGACCAGCTCGATCTACTGTCTCTATTCTATTATGACAGATCAGCTAGATCTACTGTCTCTATCATATTATGAAAGACCAGCTCGATCTACTGTCTCTATTATTTTATGACAGACCAGGTAGATCTACTGTCTCTGCTATACTATGACAGACGAGCTAGATCTACTGTCTCTATTATAATGTGACAGACCAGCTAGATATACTGTCTCTATTATATTATGACAGACCAGCTAGATCTACTGTTTCTATTATAACATGAAAGACCAGCTCGATCTACTGTCTCTATTATTTTATGACAGATCAGCTAGATCTACTGTCTCTATCATATTATGACAGACCAGCTTGATCTACTGTCTCTATTATAATATAACAGACCAGCTAGATCTACGGTCTCTATTATATTATGACAGACCAGCTAGATCTACTGTCTCCATTATAACATGATAGACCAGCTAGATCTACTGTCTCTATTATTTTATGACAGACCAGCTAGATCTACTGTCTCTATTATAATGTGACAGACCAGCTAGATCTACTGTCTCTATTATAATATGACAGACAAGCTAGATATACTGTCTCATATTATGACAGACCAGGTAGATCTACTGTTTCTATTATAACATGAAAGAACAGCTCAATCTACTGTCTCTATTATTTTATGACAGATCAGCTAGATCTACTGTCTCTGCTATATTATGACAGACCAGCTAGATCTACTGCCTCTATTATAATTTGACAGACCAGCTAGATATACTGTCTCTATTATATTATGACAGACCAGCTAGATCTACTGTCTCTATCATATTATGACAGACCAGCTAGATCTACTGTCTCTATTATTTTATGACAGACCAGGTAGATCTACTGTCTCTATTCTATTATCACAGACCAGCGAGATCTACTGTCTCTATTATAATATGACAGACCATTTTGATCTACTGTCTCCATTATAATATGACAGACCAGCTCGATCTACTGTCTCTATTATATTATGACAGACCAGCTAGATCTACTGTCTCTATCATATTATGACAGACCAGCTAGATCTACTGTCTCTATTATTTTATGACAGACCAGGTAGATCTACTGTCTCTATTCTATTATCACAGACCAGCGAGATCTACTGTCTCTATTATAATATGACAGACCAGCAAAATCTACTGTCTCTATTAGATTATGACAGACCAGGTAGATCTACTGTCTCTATTATATTATGACAGACCAGCTAGATGTACTGTCTCTATTATAAAATGACAGACCATTTTGATCTACTGTCTCTACTATATTATGACAGACCAGCAAGATCTACTGTCTCTATTATAATATGAAAGACCAGCGAGATCTACTGTCACATATTATGACAGAACAGCTAGATCTACTGTCTCTATTCTATTATGACAGACCAGCTAGATGTACTGTCTCTATTATAATATGACAGACCAGCTAGATCTACTGTCTCTATTATAATATGACAGACCAGGTAGATATACGGTCTCCATTATAATATGACAGACCAGCTCGATCTACTGTCTCTATTATATTATGACAGACCAGCGACATCTACTGTCTCTATTATAATATGACAGACCAGCTAGATCTACAGTCTCTATTATATTATGACAGACCAGCTAGATCTACTGTCTCCATTATAACATGATAGACCAGCTAGATCTACAGTCTCTATTATTTTATGACAGACCAGCTAGACCTAATGTCTCTATTATAATGTGACAGACCAGCTAGATCTACAGTCTCTATTATATTATGACAGACCAGCTAGATCTACTGTCTCCATTATAACATGATAGACCAGCTAGATCTACAGTCTCTATTATTTTATGACAGACCAGTTAGACCTAATGTCTCTATTATAATATGACAGACCAGCTAGATCTACTGTCACTATTATAATATGACAGACCAGCTAGATCTACTGTCTCTATTATATTATGACAGACCAGGGTAAATCTACTGTTTCTATTATAACATGAAAGAACAGCCTGATCTACTGTGTCTCTTACGATTATGACAGATCAAAGCAGATCTACTGTCTCTATCATATTATGACAGACCAGCTCGATTCCTACTGTCTCTATTATGTTATGACAGACCAGGTAGATCTAATGTCTCTGCTATATGACAGACCAGCTAGGATCTACTTTCTATTATAATGTGACAGACCAGCTAGATATACTGCTGTCTCTTATTATATTATGACAGACCAGCTAGATCTACTGTTTCTATTATAACATGAAAGACCAGCTCGATCTACTGTCTCTAGCTTATTTTATGACAGATCAGCTAGATCACTGTCTCTATCATATTATGACAGACCAGCTAGATTCATCAGCTGTTCTATTATTTTGGCGACAGACCAGGTAGATCTACTGTCTCTGTTATATTACACAGACCAGCTAGATCTACTGTCTCTATTATAATTTGACAGACCAGCTAGATATACTTGGTTCTCTATTATTCTATGACAGACCAGGTAGATCTACTGTCTCTATTATATTATGACAGACCAGGTAGATCTACTGTCTCTATTATAATATGAAAGACCAGCTAGATCTACTGTCTCTATTATTATGACAGAACAGCTAGATCTACTGTCTCCATTATAATATGACAGACCAGCTAGATCTACTGTCTCTATTCTATTATGACAGATCAGCTAGATCTACTGTCTCTATCATATTATGACAGACCAGCTCGATCTACTGTCTCTATTATATTATGACAGACCAGGTAGATCTACTGTCTCTGCTATACTATGACAGACGAGCTAGATCTACTGTCTCTATTATAATATGACAGACCAGCTAGATATACTGTCTCTATTATATTATGACAGACCAGCTAGATCTACTGTTTCTATTATAACATGAAAGACCAGCTCGATCTACTGTCTCTATTATTTTATGACAGATCAGCTAGATCTACTGTCTCTATCATATTATGACAGACCAGCTTGATCTACTGTCTCTATTATAATATAACAGACCAGCTAGATCTACAGTCTCTATTATATTATGACAGACCAGCTAGATCTACTGTCTCCATTATAACATGACAGACCAGCTAGATCTACTGTCTCTATTATTTTATGACAGACCAGCTAGATCTACTGTCTCTATTATAATGTGACAGACCAGCTAGATCTACTGTCTCTATTATAATATGACAGACAAGCTAGATATACTGTCTCTATTATTATGACAGACCAGGTAGATCTACTGTTTCTATTATAACATGAAAGAACAGCTCAATCTACTGTCTCTATTATTTTATGACAGATCAGCTAGATCTACTGTCTCTGCTATATTATGACAGACCAGCTAGATCTACTGCCTCTATTATAATTTGACAGACCAGCTAGATATACTGTCTCTATTATATTATGACAGACCAGCTAGATCTACTGTCTCTATCATATTATGACAGACCAGCTAGATCTACTGTCTCTATTATTTTATGACAGACCAGGTAGATCTACTGTCTCTATTCT